>NC_133327.1:422726038-422821038 GCF_042186555.1 Aquarana catesbeiana | reverse complement strand
CCGTCTCTTGGCAGGTTTGCTGTTGTGCCATGTTCTTTCCATTTGGTTATGATAGATTTGATGGTGCTCCTAGGGATCATCAAAGATTTGGATATTTTTTTATAACCTAACCCTGACTTGTACTTCTCAACAACATTGTCCCTTACTTTGGAAAGTTTCTTGGTCTTCATGGCAGTGTTTATTTAGTGGTGCCTCTTGCTTAGGTGTTGCAGCCTCTGGGGGCTTTCAAAAAGGTGTGTATATGTAATGACAGATCATGTGACACTTAGATTGCACACAGGTGGACATCATTTCACTAATTATGTGACTTCTGAAGGTAATTGGTTGCACCAGAGCTTTTTATGGGCTCCATAACAAAGGGGGTGAATACATACGCACATGCCAATTATCCATTTTTTATTTCTGAAAAATAGTTTTATGTATATATTTTTCTAATTTTACTTCACCAACTTAGACTATTGTGTTCTGATCCATCACATATAATTCAGATTAAAAAAACATTGAACTAAAGGTTGTAATGTAACAAAATAGGTAAAAAGCCAAGGGGGGTGAATACTTTTGCAAGGCACTGTACATATATTATATTAGATTGATGTGTATAGTAATAGCACAAACATGATTCAATAAGAAATAAAATCGGGTGATAAAGATACACCCCAAACACGGCAAAATACTAGCATACATCTGTCAAGGTATGCACAGTAAAAGCAGGCATTTGGAACACAATAGCTGTATTGGGGTTGATTTATTAAGGGCAAATAGGCTGTTCACTTTGCAAAGGAAGTTGCATTTTGCATGGAAATTTGCCCCAGAGCTTAGTGAATGTGTTGATGCTTCACTCTACAAAGAATACCCAATCACACGCATGAAAAAATAAAAGAAACTGCATTTTTACTTGCACATGATTGAATGATGTGTCAGATAGCAGTGAATTAAATTCTCTGATTTCCCAATGACTTTTCTATGATACCTTCTAATTTGCAAACCGACATTTATAATCTGATCTAATCTGTTTGGCACTTTTTTGCTCGTTTCAAAACTTTGATGTTTTTACATAAAATATTACTGATTTACTCACCAGTGTCATCATCAAACTCTGATAACACTGCATCTATGCCATCTTCACTACTTGCTGATCTTTCCTGGACACGTCGTGGCAAACTGTTCAGACGTCCACATAGAAAAATCGGCTTCATTGGCATCTTATATATTTTTGCCAGTAACTGCAGAAAGCAAATAAAATATACATATAATAAACATTGTATATACAGGTACATTTAACCAAACTGAACTTTATAATCAGCAGGATAATGCATCAGGTCTACTGAAATAATATATATAATATATGTTAAAATAGAAGTATGACCAAAGCATTTTTGGCCATTCTTCTATTGTGGGTCACAAGAGTGCTGAAACCCACTGTTGGCTGATGTCACAAAGCAGCTCCAGGCTCTGGAAAGATCACAACAACAATGTTGAGATCTACCCAGATGCCTGACCGGCAACTGGCTCAGCATGCTGCTGAGAGTCTGGGACAGTTGCTCCCTCTCCTGCCTGGAACTACAGTGAGCACTGAAGGGGCAGGGCAGAGAGCGGCAACTGACAGTCACCACTCTTTGCTCGGAGTGGACTGAGAACTGAGCGATCACTGGTCAAGTGATCGCTCAGTGCACATTTTATTATTGTAATTCTAATACTTACAGAAGACAAATTTACCATGAAAAAAATTGCATTTGGCAACAAGATTCCCATCAGCTACTGGCACACATACAATATATTATACAATTGCTTAGAGACTAACTACAAGCATATAAAAGACAGTAACTCTTCAGTGTCATATATGTAGCTTAATAGAACTTAACCTGTGAACATCGTCTCAGATAGTCAAGAGCTGGAAGGCATAGGTCTGTGGATGATGACGATGTGGCTGCACAGTCTCCAATTTCTTTACAATCAGCCTCACCTGAAGGAAATAAACATTTTTAGAGCTTATTCAGTAATTCCTGAAACAATATGTCAGCTAGACATACTTCACCAAAAGTGGGAAACAAAGTATAAGCATTACATACAGTACTCCCAGATATACCGTGTATACCTCTCAAGAAATGACTTCTAAGTTACTATCTTTACATAGCAGGTGTATAAGCGCAGCGTCGGCTTTACTGAATAGAAACTGTAAGTGAAATTAACTTAACGTCTCCCATGTAGAGCTGTATGAAAATGTATGTGAACTCTTTGGAATCAACTAGAATTCTGCTGGAATAGTTCAACAATTTAACAAATTGAAGAACTAAAGCACTGCTATCACTCTTATTAGGAGTGAGGTATAAGAGAAATTGCTTGAACATAACAATGTCTGTTCATGGGTCCACTGTAGAAAAACATCAAGCAAGTATGGTGCTCATGAAATGATACACTGAAGGAAGCCATTGCTTTAAAAAATACAGCACATTGCTGCATGTTTAAAGGTTGAAAAAGACCAACTTCCACAGTCGCTAGATAATAGAAAAATGTAGTTATTTGGCTACAATACAATAAGCACCATGCACAAATACCAAAACCTAATCCCAGGTATGAAGCACGGGGAAAGAGAATCACGGTTTGAGGGTTCTTTACTGCCTCAGGGACCTTACTTCTCTACAGCAGGAACAAAATAATTCAAAATTGTATCATAAAAATGTACGGTTTATATTACAATGATTCTGGGTCCCAGCAGGGCTTGCCAGTGGCAGGACTATGGTGTGTATTTCCAATTAAGCGGATCAGAGGCTGAATGCTAACAGAGGTGCCTGTTTTGGGAAACTCATTAGGGGGCACCCTGTTAATCATGAGCTAACCTGAGTTTAGTTAGGAACATACACTGTGTGCACAATTATTAGTCAAGTTGTATTTTTGAGGATTGATTTCATTATTGGAAAACCACAGTGCTCTTGGTCAATCCAAAATGTTAACCTCAATCCTGAATATTTAAGTAAAAGTGAGGTTTTGGTCTTCTTATGAGAATATCTGTGTGTGTAAAAGTTTTCCTTCACAGTAAATCTCCCATTTAAGAAGGGCCCACAAGTTATCAATAGGATTTAGGACAGGGAAGAAGGGGGCCATGTCATTATTCTTTCAGCTTTAAGGCCTTTACTGGTTATCCACAAAGTGGAGTACTTCAATGCATGTGATGGAGCATTGACCTGCAAAAATATCATTGTCTTCTTGAAAGAAGCAGACTTTTTCCTGTACCACTGCTTGAAGAAAGTGTCTTCTTAAAACTGGCAGTAGGTTTGAGAGTTAAATTTGAGTCCATCTTCAACCCAAAACGATCCAACTAACTCATCTTTAATATCAGCCCATACCAGTATTCCACCTTCACCTTGCTGGCATCTGAGTTGAAGTGGAGCTCTGTGCCCTTTACTGACCCATCCATCGGGTCCATCAATGAGTCACTCTCATCTCATCAGTCCATAAAACCTTTGAAAAATCTGTCTTCAGATATTTCTTGGCTCAGTTTTGACGTTTCATCTTGTATGTTTCTTGTTCAGTGGTGGTCAGGTGGCCCTCCTTAGCTTGGCCATGTCTCTGAGCACTGACCTTGTACTTCTGGGCACTCCAGACAGGTTGCAGTTCTGGAATAGTAGCTTCACGTTTGATTCTTCTCAAATCTTTGGCAGGTAATTTGCTTCTTTTTTTCTCAACACGTTTCTTGGGACCCTGTGGACTATGTGCAACAAAACATTTGATGGTTCTTTGATTACATATCGATAGCTTATCAAGTGCTGCATCACTCTGAAAGACTTAACCATTTTTGACTTTTCAGAGTCAGTTAAAACTCACTTTGGCCCATTTTACCTTAGGAAAAGAAGCTGCCTAATACTTATGCACCCCTTCAATATAGGGTGTTGATCTCCTTAGGCCACAACCTCCCTCATTACACAAATACACATCGCCTGATATGTTTAAATACAATAAGCATTCAAGTTTATACAGCTTGGAGTTGGACAATAAGCATAGAAATGGTGATTTGGTCAAAATACTCACTTGCCTAACAATTGTTCACACAGTGTACCACACACACACACTTTTTTGCCATACAAACCTTTGAAGCATTAAAAAATAATTATATGCTGAATTTTAGTCAAAGACCCTTGAATATTGCAATTTAAAAAAACACATATAAATGTTTGAACCTCGCAAATTGCTGAGAAGTCGGTGTTGAGCTTAGAACAACACATATACACAAGAGACTCATAATTCTTACGAATAGCTGATAACATTGGTTGCGGTTCTAAAGAGGAATGAAGTGTACCTAATCCCTTGACAAATTTCATAAGGCACATAATGTAATCAGTGGCTGCATTAGCAAAGACTTGAATGTTGTCTGTATTCAGGAATGCTTCAAACACATCGAACACTGGAGCCTGGCGTTTTCCTAGGAGACAAAGACAGACACAAATTAGTAAGTTTATGAGATAAAAGAAGGCATTTACTTTCAGATCAAAAGGAAGAGAATCAGGCTGCTATCAAAACGTAGATGGCAACATTTCAAGATCCCTTCTCATTTATCAATACAATAAAAAAAAAAAAAAAAAAAAAAAAAAAAAGATACTATCCACAGTTCACCATTATCAGGCATTTTACAGGGCATTGGCTGCATAACGACTCTGCAGGCATCTGTTGATGAGATTGGCAAGGCACAACTGGAAGAAATGTTTTGCATCAGCTGGAAGCTGGTGTATATATGGCTAACTGAATAATTAACAACAGCAAGACTGCCCATGTCTGTTAGCCTTCCTCACTTTCTACTCTTGTGACTTAAAGTGGCGCTCAACCCAAAAGGGGAAGCTCTGCTTTCCTGCCTCCCCCCCCTTCGCTGCCACATTTGGTACCTTTTGGGGGGGTACCTGTTTTTTTTCCCCCTGCAGCTTTCTGGGACAGTTCACAGGTCTCAGAAGACTGCGGCCCATTCACAAAGTGCAGTGCGCTTTCGCGCACTCGCAGTAGGTAACCTGCTGTGACCTAATAAAGTCAGCAGCTACAGTATTTGTAGCTACTGACTTTTAATTTTTTTTGGAGGGGAGCAGAACTCCTCTTTAAGAACAAGAAATGAAAGCAATAGCTCTCACGGGACATAAGAACATCAAATGCATTAAAAAGATAATTTTCTAATCGCTCCCAACTTTATTAAAAAAAAAAGTTGCTGTCCCCATTGACGAGACTTCCCATCACTTTCTGTTCAACTGACCACCAAGTCAATAGGACAGGAAGTGGGAAGACTGTGTGGAGTTAGGCTTTAAGGAGCAGTCCATCCAAAACTGAAGGATGGACATTTTTGGGATGGATCACATACTGATTTAAATATTTTGGAAACTGAAACTAGCTTACCACTGGAGCTCGTAATTCTGCCGTTTTCTTTGCTATTCCTACTTAAGTCAAAGTTCCTGCTGGTTTTTGTGTATTATAAAATAAAACAGTGGGAATTACAATCCTCTGGGAATATCTGGAACTCAGGGAAAACCCATATCAATATTCCTAACTTATATAAGGGCCTGTTCACAGAGCTGTGCTTGTGTTGTGTTCACACAGCCCATTTATTTAAATGAGGTGTCTAATGTACCAAATTGTGTAAAAATAGTGTAGCGCTATGAATGTAGTGCAAATGCCAATATGTATACTCAAAACACAATATTGAGTGACTGTACCCTGTAACAGTGCAATAATAAAAGGAAGTGCAAATGACAATACATATGCTCAAAACATAGTATTAAGTGACTGCACAATGTGACAAAATACCGTAATAATAAGGGGGTGTGCAAAGCACAGAAAGTGCAAAAATCCAGTAGTGAGTAAAACTACAATGGGTCATGCAAAATAAAGTCCACAGAAAGTATAGAAGTAGAAAAGATATGCTTCTTCCTGTTAGGGTGACACCAAGACAGTGGAGAAGGGAACAGGTTGTCTGTAGTCACTTTAAATAACTCTTCAGGGATAAGAAGATGGATACTCTTACCAACTGGGATGGACACACATGTCTTATGACAGTGGGTTAGAAGTGCTTGTGATCCAAAAGGATCTGAATCCGGTGCTGTATACAGAAGGTGGTAGGATGGATCAGGTACGGGGTCCCAGGTTTCCCGGCAGCGAACTCCACAAACACTGTGTGATCAAGCTAGATATTCCCCCCCGGACAGCTCCTTGTAGACTCCAATGGATGCAACATATGAAAAAAGGAAGGAGGGCTCCTTTATGGCTGTCTGCAATGGTTTCTCTGACACACGTCCTGCTTCCCAAAGTCACCAGAAAGCTTCATCTTAATATTATGTTTTGAACATATGTATTTATGTTTTGAACATTTGCACTTCCTTTTATTATTGCACTGTTTTATGGGGTACAGTCACTCAATATTGTGTTTTGAGTATACAAATTGACATTTGCACTACATGCATAGCGCTACACTATTTTTACACCATTTCTGTTCGACTTTGTTTGTTAGAGTGTTAGCAGCTTTTTGCGCATTTTTTATTTTGATTTTAGCGCAGTGTTTTCCCCCCATTTTAATGTACCAAATTGCACCAAAAAAGAGGCAAGCAGAATTTTTCTCACATGGCACTGCAATAGCGATGCATGTTAGTGAAGGTGCATCAAGATGCGATTCAGAATGAATGGCACTTCATCGCACCAATGTGCATAACCAACGTTACTGCAGCAGAATAGTGTGAACATCCCTAATATTTGCAAAACCTAAATTTCCATTTGTGTGGATTTGCTCCTTTTTTGTCTGTACAAACATTTTGGCAAGACACTCTTGACTCACCCATGGAGTATTCTCCTACAAGATATTCCTTAATATCCGACTTGCTGCTGTGCACAGTCTCCAAAGCACTGAACAGAGGCCTCCAACCTGATTGAATCTGAGGGGAACACACTTCCACCAGTTCTCCAATGGATGTGATCACCTAAAATTAGCCATTAATAAGAAAACAATACGGTTATCATTTTGGAACAATGACAAGCTTCAAAAGATGTTTTTTTTTTTTTTAAAGGTGAAGTCATTTAAAAATTGCATAGTATGACAGATAATGGATACAGATACACTGCTGACTATTTAAAGCCATGGAAAGTACACCATTTCACAGTGCCCAAATGTATGCATTGCCAAAAATAGTTGCTCTAAAAATCAAAAACATAACAGAATATGTACATTACAGTAGCTTTTTGGGGGATATGTAGCATTATTGCAGTATTACAAAATGGTCTATATTTACACAAATTTATCCGGTCTTACTAAGCCCATGGCACCAAAACCCACCAAGGACGGCCTTTGCTTCCTGAACAGGAAAGGAAAATGAATACAACCACCATATCTAAGGTCTGGTAAGCTGCAATACTTTAACTGTTTCCTGGGCTTAAATACACATAAAATTTTACTTTTCCTTGACCTACCTATGCCACTAATTTTTTTTGGTTGCCTTTATAAAGTTTCAATCATTCTTTCTTTAAGCCCTATTCATCTCATTCTAAATGAATCTTTATGTATGCTTCAATGAATAAGGACACAACAAACATATATGAACAAGGCATTATAGAATACCAGTTCACTGGTTTTAGATATTTTGAATTCTACAAATAAAAGTACTTTATGAAAATAAACCTATACCCTTTTTAATAAGTGCAAAGAGTAGCGATGATGTTTAAAGCATAATAATGATTCCATTTTGCTGCAGATCAGTAGAAGATGAATAGTGATTGGGAGCTATAGGTTAATTCACTCTCCACACCCCACTATACCCTAATAAGGCAAGAATCTGAATAAAACAGTATTAAATGGTTAGAATAATTCAACCTTATTCACAAAAGGATTTATGATTTGCCCTATAATGTGCTGTACTTTGAGCCTGTCACTGCAGCTTGAGTGTCAGAGGAAACCTGGAGCTGCTGCCCTGTTATTTGCCTAACTTCACATAACTGAGAATGAATTAAAGTGTAAAAAAAGTGCCACATAATTAACACAGACATATACAGGGGCAATTTATTAGCCAATATTAAGCTAGATATGGACAGGTCCAAATTTTCATGATAATCGGTTGGTTTTATGTGCAAAGATTGTAATATTAACTATAAATTAACTATAAACTAGTTGATTCCGGATTAATTGATTTGATTGATTCTCCCTAAAGATAAGAAAATCAGCCTGATTATTGTCAACAGAAGCTATCAATTTAAATGATCACAGAATGTGTGGGAGCTATGAAGTCACTGTGCTCTGCAAAAGCAGGAAAGTAAAATAAAATAAGGAAGTAGTTCAAAAGTTTAATGCCGGGTACACACAGGCCAAAAATTGGCCGGTTCAGCAGGAACTGGCTGACATACAGTCATTGCGTGAACAGCTGTCTGTCCGACATAAGCCGATCGAATCCAGTTTTTGTGAAAGGGGCTTGCTGGAAAACCAGCAACTGATCAGTGCTTGCCAATGGCTGTGAGCGCTGATCAGTGTGTTCTACCTGGGGTGGGGAAGTCCCCCTGTCTGAATATCGACATTGCTTGTGTTGGTATGGTGATCTGTCAGGTTTTTTTCATTCAGCCTGATGGGTTGAACGAAAAAAAAATAAAACTAGCAGTTTGTACCTTGTGAGGAGTTTGGGGTGTTCTGCTCTAGAAAAACGTGATCTCCACAAAGGCGCACAGAAACACTTAAAACATAGCCTCCGGGTGAGTTGCGGTGCAGAAACCTGCAATATCTGCATTTTTTCACCCTGCTCATCTGTTTCTATGCACCACAGCTCAGCTGCCATCCATAGAAATTAATGAAATGTCATATCTATGACATATCAATAAAGTTAAAAGGAAAAAGGATTTTTAGAACAGCTTACCTGTAAAATCCTTTTCTTGGAGTACATCATGGGACACAGAGCCTAAATAATAATTTAATGGGTTATGGGCCACCTTCAGGTGTTGACACTGGTATACCCAATACAGGAAGTTCACTCCCCTATATAACCCCTCCTTTTCCAGGAGTACCTCGGTTTTTGTAGCAAAGCAATATACTTAAACCCCCTAAAAGAGGGGAGGGACCTCTGTGTCCCATGATGTACTCCAAGAAAAGTATTTTACAGATGCAGTAAAAGATGGCCATGCACTCTCACCTAACCTTTTAACCGCCAATATTGTTATGATTCCAAAACCCGACCGTGACCACACGTCTTGGACCAATTTTAGGCCCATCTCACTTATTAATGTAGACATTAAAATACTGACCAAGATCCTGGCCAATTGTTTAAACTCCTTCCTACCACGCCTGGTCAAAAAAGACCAGGTGGGGTTCGTTCCGGGGAGACAAGCAGGAGACACTATTAGACGTATAATACAACTTCAGCACACAGCCCATAGCCGGTCTATAGCAACTATGTTACTGTCTCTTGACATGAACAAGGCCTTTGACACTTTGTCCTGGCCTTACCTGACAAAGGTACTCAGTCACTATGGCTTCGGATCGTCATTCTTGCAATGGGTAATGGCACTATACGATTCCCCCCAGGCTAGGGTCAAATACTATGGTTTCGAATCAGTTCCATTTTCCATCAGGAGGGGGACTCGGCAGGGATGCCCACTCTCCCCACTCCTATTTATTCTGGCCATGGAACCTTTGGCAGAGGCGATCCGATCCCACCCGGACATAACTGGTGTTGAGATAGCAGGGACACCCCATAAGATATCACTGTTCGCAGATGATATTCTCCTAACCCTAACAAACCCTAGAATCACCCTACCTAACTTGTTCTCTTTACTAGACTCTTTTGCCTCCCTTTCTGGCTTGTCCGTTAACCCCACCAAATCAAAAGCCATGTCAATTAATCTTCGGTCCTCAGACTTGACAACCCTAAAAAATACCTTCACGTTCCAATGGCTGACCTCATTACCCTACCAGGGGATCCGGCTCACCCCAACCTACGCGGGACTCTATAAAGCAAATTTTCCCCCTATACTTAAGAAGCTGACGGACATGTTGTCCTCTTGGACTCATCTCCCACTATCCTGGTTTGGCAGGATCGTGGCAATCCGTATGACATACCTGCCGAAATTACTCTACTTCTTTAGAGTCCTACCGGTCCCGATCCCGCCGCATATCCTACGAATACATCAGCGCAAAATCCTGAAATTTGTCTGGGGTTCTACCCGCCCCAGAATCAATAAGCAAATACTATATGCCCGCAGAATCAATGGTGGACTTTCAGTCCCTAACCTACAAGCCTACTATATAGCTGCAAACATAGCCCCGTTATCCCAACTCCATGCACAACACCAAATGCCGCTATGGGCCACTATGGACCTAGTGGACTCACACCCAACACCAATCTCCTCATTGCCCTGGCTCCCTCCCACATATCGTCCTCTCGTGACAGGGCCATGTCTGGCCCATTCCCTTCGCATGTGGGACTCGGTAAAGTATTCAGCCGGCCTGATTTCTCCTCATCTACCCCTACTTCAATTTCCCCAGTGCCCATTGTTCCCACCAGGCTGGGAAAATCCCCAGCAATTCTCCTGGTGGAAGACAAACGGATTCACGGACATTCACTCTTTTTTCACCCCCACCAGGATAATATCATTCGAGGCTCTACGTTCCTCTCACGATATTCCGTTACGTGAACACTATAGCTATCTGCAGATTCGTCACTTTCTCCAGGGGCTTATAAAATCTTAACCGACCCCTTATATTTTGACCCCCTTCGAGAACTTCTGCAGAGCAAGACCCCAAACCTCGGGTTTAATATCACTGGTCTATTCCTCTATTATTACCTCTAAAAAACCACCGACACGACTCTGTCACCTTCAATGGGAAAGGGAACTAGGAAAACAGCTCGATCCGGAGGATTGGCTGGTCATGACTTTAGCAATATCCAAATGCTCAAAGAATGTCATCTTTTTAGAAAATGCCTATAAGATACTTTACAGGTGGTACTACACGCCTGCTAGACTGGCCCGGTTCATTCCAGCCTACTCTCCCTTGTGCTTCCGAGGGTGCTCCCAGGAGGGCACAATGTCCCACATCTGGTGGACCTGTCCGAGGGTACGCAGGTTATGGATTAGAGTTTACTCCCTCCTCCGAAGCATACTCCATGCTGACCTCAAAAAGGATCCGTTCGAGGCACTTCTCTGCAAACCAATTGCGGAGCTGCTTCGCCCGGAGCGCCAGCTGGCTCTGCATCTCTTTACTGCAACCAAACTAACGATAGCTAGGGCATGGAAGACACAGACACTAAGTTATGAGGCGGTTAAGAATCGCATGGATGATATAATGGTTAACGAAAAGCTGACCGCTGTCCTTTCGGACACTCATGATAAGTTCCTGAAGGTATGGAGGCCATGGGTCAAATATACTAAACCCACTAGATTTGATACCACCCTTCTTCGGATTTAATGCACTCTTGCTCCCCACCGCGGGGACCCACGCTCCCCCCTTTCTTCCTCTTTTCTCCTTTCCCCCTATTCTTTACTCCTCCCTTCTCAACTAATCTCTGCCCCTAGCTCTTCTTTAACCTCCCTTTCAAAAATTTTTTCAGCCTCTGTTATATTCTTATTGTTTTGTTTTTCTCTGATTTACTAGCATACTTATTTTATTTATAAGATGCTAAACTTTTTGTTATGTTTATTCATGATGCATTATCTACACTGTTAAACTGTGAAATTGCTATGATTATCAATAAAACCCTTTGTAAAAGAAAAGTATTTTACAGGTAAGCTGTTATAAAAATCCTATTTTCTGTATCGTACATCATAGGACACGGAGCCTAAGTAATAACTTAATGGGACGTCCCATAGCAATGCTATTTGAGGGGAGGGAGAGACAACCCGTAGGGCACCCCCAGACCTGAGGACTTATACTGCTGCCAGCAGCACACTGCACCCAAAGGCGATATCCTCATACCTCCTTACATTCACCTGATAACATTTTGTGAATGTATGTACTGAAGACCAAGTTGCGGCCTTGCAGATCTGAGCCATGGAAGCCTGGTGACGCACTGCCCAAGAAGCAATAACCGACCTGGTAGAGTGCAACTTAACTTGAAACGGGGGAATCTTACCCCTTAAATCATACATTTGAATTATAACTTGCCGAATCCACTTAGCGACAGTGGATTTCTATGCTGCCTGTCCTTTCTTAGGACCCTCTGGCAGAATAAATAAGACATCAGTCTTATGAATCTGAGCAGTTGCCTTTAAATAGATTTTCACTGCTCCCACCACATCAAGACAATGTAGTGACTTTTCTTCCCTTGAACATGGTTTTGGAAAAAATGATGGCAGGAAAATATCTTGGCTCAGGTGGAAACCTGAGACTACTTTTGGTAAAAAATCTGGATGAGAACGTAACACCACCCTGTCCTCATGAAAAATCAAATATGGCTCTTTACAAGAAAGAGCAGCCAAATCCGAAACCCTCCTTGCTGAGGATATAGCAACCAAAAATACCAGCTTCCTTGTTAGAAGGACTAAGGGAATATGCTGTATTGGTTCAGATGGCTGTTTTTGTAACACTGACAAAACTAAATTCAAGTCCCAAGGGCTCGAAGGGGATTTAGCTGGCGGATTAATTTGCATCACCCCTTACATGAAACCCCGGACTAAAGAATGCATAGCAGGCGGTCTTTGAAATAAAATCGATAAGGCTGAGACTTCGCCCTTAATAGTACTCAGGGCCGACTTCATCTCTACGCCTAATTGTAGAAAGGCAAGGATTCTGCCTATGATATATCTCCAAGGGTGCCAACCCTTGGATTCACACCAGGAAACATAAGCCATCCAGACTCTATAATATATAGCTCTGGAAGCTGGCTTCCTTGCATTAAGCAAAATAGAGATAACTGACCCGGAAAGCCCACGTTTCTTCAGAATGCCATCTTTACGATTTCTGCGTACCATGACCTTCTGGGCCATGCTGGCGCTACCAGAATTACCGGCTTTCTTTCCAGCTTGATCTGCAAAGAAGTCGTGGCAGCAACTGAATAGGGGGGAAAACATAGATCAGGGAGAACTGATCCCACGGGGTTACCAACACATCTGTTCCACATGCGAGTGGGTCCCTTGTCCTGGACACAAAGTTGACTAACTTCTTGTTGAATCTGGATGCTAGAAGATCTATGTCCAGAGTCCCCCATCTTTGGCAAACAGCCTGAAAAATGTCGGGGTAAAGAGACCATTCCCCTGGGAATAACTGCTGGCAACTTAGGTAGTCCGCCTGGCAATTCTCTATTCCCGGAATGAAGACTGTGTATTACAATAAAGACATATAAAAATGGTGAATACTACTAAAAAATGTATGACCATAAAATGGATAGTGTCAAATAATTAATCAGTGTTGATCACATATAAAGTAAATACACAATAATACTTAATCATCAGATGTGCCAGTGATTAATAGAAGCCCATGCTGGTTCCATGAGCCAGACACCAAACATAAAAAACATGAAACTTTAGAAGTCCATAAAAAATGTGTAGAAAAATAGTGAAGAAAACATCAGAGTTCAAAGGGGGTGATGCATGGCCAGATGGTATTCACAGAATTTTAGTCGCACCGAATCTGGCGAATGGGCAGAAGGGAGACCACAAGTGTGCATAGATTGTACATCAGTGCCGGGGCCAACACCAGGAGTAGAGAAGGCTTACTGGAAAGAATTGACCTGAAATGGCGTACGCCAGACAAGTCAAAAAAGCATAATAACCACTGGTTCTGGGAAATGCGTCTTGTCAGATGTCATCAACAGATGGTGGAAAGAAAAGGGGGGGGTCCGCACGGCTTCCTCTCCCATAGGTAATCCAGCATAAGCCAAACGTGTAGTTTCATATGCCATGCAAGGAGCAAACAAAACTCACATAGCGTAATAACGTTTTAAAACACTAGTTTATTAAAATAATAAAAAACAGACTCACATTTTGGAAGAACGAAACAGAGCTCAAATATCAAATAGCGGCGATCGTGAGGGGTCCACCCGACATGATTCAGCTAAGGAGCCGTCATCTGGGGTATGGACCACCCTCACCTCACCGCTCTACAAACAGAAGATGACCCCCACTGGGAGTGTCTACAAACAGGAAGTGCAACAAGTAAGAATCACTTCCGGTTTTCAGGGTCATAGGATGACTAATTGAATAGTTATATTAAGAACAAATTAATGAAGCAGAGAACCATGTATCTCATGTTTCTAAATTAGGAGATTAAAAATGAAAAATAAGTACAAAAAAACGATAAGCTGTGCCCTGAATCAGTCCATCTACCAGGAACTGGTCAGAGCGCTAGCCAAGCCTCCCTTTCAGCCAGCCTGCTCCTCAAGCCTCACTTTCATATGTGATGCACTTCCCATCACACAGAGAGGAAGTAATACCACTGCACTCCATAAGGAGGAAACCAAGCCTCAATCTGAGGCGAAATGTCAGCAGAGAGGAGAAATAAATCAGTGCACTGAAAAAAGGCATTAGTGTTAAAATGAAAACAGATTGGAAAAGAAAAAGAAAAAAAAAAAGGGATAAAAATGATTACACAAGGCTAATGCTTGCAATAACATTACCTTATAAAGGTGATACAAGGACATTTTAATAAGGTTAATTAGTGATCAATATTAGAATCATGGACCATAATATTAAAAGGGACACTGCCAATGGGGGACATCAACAGCGTACATATCAAAAATTACATTCTGAATTAAACCGTAATTATCCCGGACTTCATGACATAAATTAAGACAACCAATAATATAATCATCTTGTATAGTAAAATAACAACAATATTCTTTGTCATTTAAACAATAAGAGATCATATTTATATTCAAGCTTGGTTAATAAAAGAGTTGATGTCCCACTCCACGTTGATACCCTGTGGAAAATGGGACCCCAACTCATATACCCAGTAGGTCTCTAAACGCGAGACACCTCTAAGAATCGACCCGCCCCGCCAGGGGGGCACGTACCTATCTATAATGAGGAATTGAGTACCCACAGGGTTCCGATGGTGAACCTCCCTGTAGTGTCTAGGGACAGTGTGTTTAGTACTGCCCGCTTTAATGAGATTGATGTGTTCCGAAACCCATGTAGTAAAAGATCTAATGGTCCGGCCGACATATTGCTTGCCACAAGGGCAAGTTAAAAGATAAACTATTCCTGTAGTGGCACACGTGCAGAAATGTTTAATTTTGTAAGTACGGCCGGTCACGGTGGAAGAAAAACTATGACTAGCCCTTCTGCCACAGGTATTGAATTTACAGACCAAGCACTTTTTACAAGGATAAAATCCAATCAAATTGTGGAAAAAGGATGGTCTCTCTGGTGGGTTGATAACATTAGGTGCTAACCTATTCCGGAGAGATGGAACACCCTTAAACACCACCTTTGGAGTCTTAGGCAACAGAGGCCCCAAGATTTTATCTGTTTTTAAAACATCCCAGTGATTTTCAAAGATTTTCTTAACATGCTTGTGCTGCATGGAGAAAGATGTCAAGAAGGACCATTTGAATTCATCATTCGTTTGTCTAGGTCTATCCTCTAGTAATGACTGACGGTCTGTTGCACAAGCACTTTCGATCTCATTATTTAAATCCACAGAGTTATAACCCTTCTCCAGGAACCTATCTTTCAAGGTCATGGCCTGTAGTCTAAAAGTGTCTGAATCAGTACAGTTCCTTCGTAATCGTAGGAACTGACTTTTGGGAACAGATCCGATCCAGGAACTGTGGTGGCAACTATCAGTCGATATGTATGCATTCCTGTCGGTGGATTTAAAATAAGTACTAAATATAAATGAAGACCCACTTCTTTCAATGACAAGGTCTAAAAAGTGGATTGAGGTGGTACTAGTTTCAAAGGATAAAGCAATACCCCTATCATTGTTATTCAAAGTTGTGAAAAAATCAACCAGACCATCATGACTCCCTGTCCACAGGAGGAGGATGTCGTCTATGTACCGGGCCCACAACAGAAGGTGTGGGTTCTCCATGGCATAGACGACATCCTCCTCCCACTTGGCCATGAACAGGTTGGCCAGGCTGGGACCAAATTTTGCTCCCATAGCCACCCCTTTATGTTGGCGATAGAATTTACCACCAAACCAGAAATAATTGTGTTGTGTTGCAAACTCAATTAAATCAATAATGAATTCTATCTGGGGTGAAGCAAGGGAGGCATCCCTGTTTAGAAAACAATGTACCGCATCCACACCTTCACGGTGTGGAATGCAGGTATAAAGGGACGCAACATCCGCAGTGGCCATGATAAGGTCACCAGAATGGGAAACATTCGATAACAGTTTAATCACATCCTTAGTATATTTTAAGTAGGACGGCATCTTAAGTACAGATGGCTGTAGGAAAAAGTTGATATATTACCCAATCTTTGAGGTGACCAAGTTGATACCACTAATTATAGGTCGACCCGGGGGGCAGAGAGGGTCCTTGTGGACTTTGGGCAAGTAATATATAACTGGGTTGCGTGGAGCAAGGGGGACTAAAAAAGATCTCTTTTTTTGTTTAAAATACAGGAGTCAAAACCTTTCGCTACTAGGTTCTTCAGTTCTTTTTTGTACTCGAATGTAGGATTCTTTGGTAATTCTATGTAGGTCTCTCGATCTCCCAAAATGTGATGCATTTCATCCATGTAGTCATATTTGTTTAGTAAGACAATCGCCCCGCCTTTGTCGGCGGGGCGAATCACTAAATTCTTGTTGTCACATAACTTCTTTACACCTACTGAGGGTAGAGGGTTGTAGAATTTGTGCTTAAGTGGAATAGCAGCCAAATCTCTCAGCAACAATTCTTTGAACAAATTAATGGTAGGTGGAAGTTGTGTAGGGGGACTAAAGAGGGAGAGATTGGATAGGCCCGAATGGACGGTACCGGACGTTGCCGCCCTGGCCACATTCCTAGTGGGGTTTGAAATGATGTACCTTTGGACATTAACTTTTCTAATGAACTTTTGTATGTCGATGAACGTATCAAACTTATTAAGTTTGTACGGAGGGGCAAATTTGAGACCTTTGTTTAAAACAATTTTCTCTTCTTGAGTGAGAATTGTATTGCTCAAGTTAAATACCCCCTGGCATGTTAGGTTCGTTTGCGCGAAGAAAAGCGCAAACTATTTTTCTACACATTTTTTATGGACTTCTAAAGTTTCATGTTTTTTATGTTTGGTGTCTGGCTCATGGAACCAGCACGGGTTTCTATTAATCACTGGCACATCTGATGATTAAGTATTATTGTGTATTTACTTTATATGTGATCAACACTGATTAATTATTTGACACTATCCATTTTATGGTCACAGCCGTGGCATTGTCAGATTGAATCCTGACAGGACAATCGCTTAACCTGGAAGTCCAGGCTTTCAGAGCCAGATGCACTGCCCGAATCTCTAGGATGTTGATGGGCAAGGCTCTTTCGGTTCTTGACCACTGTCCCTGGACAGTCGTCTTCTCTAGTATTGCTCACAGCCTGAAAGGCTGGCATTTGTCGTTACTACTTTCCAGATAATTGGTCTGAAGAATTTTCCTTTCAGCAAATTCTGGCTTAGTATCCACCAACTGAGACTTTGGGACACTCTTGGGGACAGTCGCATTGGCAAGTCCAAAGCTTGGATTGTTTTGTTCCGAGCAGACAGGATACTGTTTTGCAACAGTCTCGAATGGAACTAGGCATGGGGGACTGCTTGGAATGAAGCCACCATCTTTCCTAACAACCTCATGCAAAGGCGAATTGAGGGATTTCTTTTCGACCTGACCATCCGCACCAGCTCTCGTATGGAGCTGATCTTTGCCGGAGGCAAGAACACCTTTTTCTGGGCTGTGTCTATAACCAAGCCCAAATACTCCAGCTTTCTTAGCAGTTTTAAGAAAGACTTCTCTAGGTTGAGAATCCAATCCAGGCTTTCCAGGTTACTGGTTGTAATGCGTACACTTTGCTCCAAGCGAGCCACTGACTGGTCTATTAACAATAGATCGTCTAGGTACGCCAAGACTGTTATGCCCTGTGCTCTTAGCCTGGCTAGAGGTGGGGCCAGTACTTTTGTGAACCCCCAGGGTGCTGTAGCTAGCCTGAAGGGCAAGGCTACAAACTGAAAGTGCTGCTGTTCTATTTCGTATCGCAGAAACCTTTGGTGAGCAGGAAATATAGGGACATGCAGATATGCATCCCTGATGTCAATGGACGCCAGAAGTTCTCTTCCTTGTAGGATAGAAACTACTGACCTGATTGACTCCATGCAAAAGGAGCGGATTTTCAGGAACTGATTTCGATTCTTTATGCCACGTACACACAAGCGGAAAAAAATCTTGGATGGTTTTTCCGACGGAATTCCGCTCAAGCTTGGCTTGCATACACATGGTCACAAAAAAGTTCTCTGAACTTTCGACCATCAAGAACGCGGTGATGTACAACACTACGATGGGCCGAGAAAATTAAGTTCAATGCTTTCGAGCATGCGTAGAATTGTTTCCGAGCATGCGTGATTTTTTGCGCGTCCGAAATGCATACAGACGAACGCATTTTCGGATAGGAACTTTTTCTGATCGAAAAACAGAGAACCTGTTCCCAATCTTTTGCTGGCAGGAATTCTGCCAGCAAAAGTCCGATGGAGCATACATGTGGTCGCAATTTCTGACCAAAAGCTCTCATCGGACTTTTGCTGGCGGAATTTCCTATCGTATGTACGGGGCATTAGATGTAGAATGGGTCTGAAAACCCCATTTGATTTTGGTATCGTAAACAGGTTTGAATGAAACCCCAAACCTTGCTCTTTTATGGGGATCTGTATGATCACCCCCTGAGCCAATAATCGGTCTAATGCTTGAAACAGGGATTGCCTTTTCCCTGGATCTTTGGGAAGGTTTGACTTCAGAAAACGAGAAGGTGGAAACTCCCTAAATTCTAGTATGTATCCTAGGGACACAGTGGAGAGGACCCATCTGTCCTGAATTTCCCTTTGCCAGACTTCTGAGTAATGCAGAAGTCTTCCCCCCCACTCTGGTGAGGGGGGGGGGGCGTCTCTTCATGATGAGGCTTTAGTATTCTGCTTTGCAGATTTCTGGCCCCAGGTCTTCTTCTGACCCTGAGGTTTTCCTCTAGAGTCTGACGGTGGAGGCCATCGCCACTGCCTAGAGGCGGATGCCCCTGGCGCACGAGAAAAAGTCTGTTTAAATAAAGGACGTTTATACTTACTTTTGACCAGCAAAAGTACTTTTCCCACTAGAAATTGTTTGGATGTATTTATCCAAATCATTGTCAAATAGTCGCTCCCCATGAAAAGGGAAACTAGTCAGAAGCTTTTTGCAAGGTGCTTCGGCTGACCAACTTTTTAACCACAGGGTCCCACGCATGTGTATTAGCACAAGCGCAAGGTGGGATGCCTGGTGAATAGAGTCTTTCATGGCATCTATGGCAAAACATAGCGCCTTTGGTAGTTCGGCCAACTCACGGGCCTGTCGTGCAGGGACCTCCTTAAGGGCCTCTTTGAACTGGTCCTTTAGGGACTAACAGATGTCTATTGCAGCGACTGCAGGCTGAGAGATTGCCCCTGCCAAGGAAAAAGAGGATTTTAACAGAAATTCCAACTTTTTGTCTGTTGGATCTTTAAGCATTTGTGAATTGTCTACTGGACGAGTTACATTTGTATGCACGCTGGAAATTGCAGCGTCAACTGCTGGTACCTTCCATCTTTTTGTGAATTTCTCCTCCATGGAATAGAGAACTGAGAATCTCTTTGGAGGGAGAAAATGCTTATCCGGGCGATCCCATTCAGCATAAATAAGCTTTTCTAGTAATGCATGGACCAGAAACACATGAAAAGGCTGTAAAGGTTTTAAAGAACCCAAGGAAGAAATTGAACTTTCAGCCGACTCTGTTAGGGGTAGCATGAAAGTGGAGCGAACCATCTCTGTAAGAGTTTGTACCATCAATCTATCAGATTGCGAGGTTGTAAAGGGTTCATCAACTGTTGTTTCCTCCGCAGAGGAATAATCGGCTTGTTTTTCCATGTGATCGCCTGAGAGTAATACCTCATCCTGTGCCCACTGTTCCCTTGGTAAAGGGTTTGAGGTGGGGGAGGGGGATCTAGCATGCTTCCTATTCGTTTGGATGGAGGATGCGATTAAAGCCGCTAATCTTCCTTCTAAGCCCTGCAGGGCAGAGGAAAATGCATCTTAAGTCATGTATGCAGGGGCTGAAGTATGAGAAGCAGTTGCACCACCAATAGGTTCCAGTGACTCACCCTGGCTTGCCATATCTGGTATCTCCAGAGAGGATGACAGTGTGGAGGCATGACTGGAGTTCCCAGTGCCTGGGGGTGGAATTTTTGGCACCTTTGTGGTAGCTCTGGAAGTCATAATGCTAAACACAAAAGGAGAGGCACTTTAAGACAAATATACTATTTGCTGAGCGATAGTCTAGCAAAAAATGCTACCGTACAGATCAGTCTTTGATGCTGAATAACAATTGTATTTCCTGTACTGGAAATGCCCGTATACACCCCTTACCTGCCCAGCGCTCCTGTGTGGCAGATACTTTACTTCAGCTGCTCTGATAGAGACCTTGTGTCATTAGAGCGTCTGCTTTATAGGAAACTTCTCAGGTGTAAGCCTGATTGGAGTCTCATTGTGTGCTCTACGTGGACGCTGAATCCCGCACACTGCGCTGACTGCCTTAGGCCACGCCCCTTTCATTGACCCATCCTCCTCCCTTTTTTCAAACTGAACCTCAGCCCGTGCATGCATGGCGGGACGGTATTCAGGTCTGTTATACAGACCCTAAAGAGAGGAGGCTGCAGACGATCTGGCGCTCTTGGCAGGTCTCGTCATGGGGGAGCTGGCTTCTTTGGCTTCTTTGCTTTCGTAACAAGGCTTAGCTAAGGCAGGTAAACATAAAAGTCTTTGTAACACTGACAACGTCATTATGTATATAACAAAAAACGCCCCGCACCCCTCCGGGGGGGGGGGGGGGGGGGACTTTCTTAGCAGTTGAGGCTTAATATTTTTTGTTGTAGCTTGTGGCTCTGTACAAATAAGTGTGGACCAGCCTTAGTGCTGTCATACCTTGCCAATTAGTTAAGTAACATTGCTCAACTCAAACTTGTGTCTTTCTTAGACAGACAGAAATTTACAAGATGCTGTACCCCCTTGTAGCCCCTTAGTTTCCCCAATTGGGGGGAGAGGACACCTTGTTCAATAATGAACCCCCTCCTGCAATACACACGCTGTTTGTAGCTGGACAAAGAGCTGCTGAAAGGGTATGTGTTTCTTTACTCCCTCTAGAGGAGATTTTAAGGCATTACAATGTTTCAAATGGAAGAAAAGGCATAGGTGGACTTTGCAGTTCCTAAGCTTTTCTCTTACCTTTTCCTCGCTGCAGGATACTGCTGAAAACAGACAGATCCAAACTTCACCCATCATGGCGGGCAGCGTTAGTAAACCTTAAAAGACTGGGTCCCTATAATAGGGGTTCCACTCCTTTGGCCCTGTAAAGCACCCCTCAGGAGCAAATTTTAGGTAATGTAGCATGACCAAAAAAGTGTCCTGGTTCCTGGGGTCCAGCCCTCAAAAGAGAGGCTTACAGGCAAAACCTCATTCTTCTATGCAAGCCACTGAGTACCATTCTGTGGTACTCAGTGGCTTGGATGGATCCGGTTGTGGAGGTTATTTAAATCCAGCATGGATCCCTCCTGGAGCTCCTCAGAGCACATCTTCACTCGTGACCAACCCCTTAGACACTGGCGAAAAAACTGAGGTACTCCTGGAAGGAGGAGGGGTTATATAATGGAGTGAAGTTCCTGTATTGGGTATACCAGTGTCAACACCTGAAGGTGGCCCATAACCCATTAAGTTATTACTTAGCCTCTGTGTCCCATGATGTACCATAAAGAAAAAAAGGAAATAGAGCTTCGGACTTTAAAATCAAATGGCGCTGCCAGGCTAAATACCAGCCAGATTTGACAATGACATCAGTACGTCTTAATTTTTTTTTTTTATTATTTTTACAATTTAATGTTTGAAGCTCAAAATCTATGGCCAGCCCTAGGCAGTTGGGAGCTGAGAGACCATAGGAGGGCAAATATAATAATTCATCATTAAGGCTGAATTTTTATAATTGTGCCTATACCAGTTGTGGCCATAGTTCTTTTTAAGGCTCCATGTAGCATATCCCGATATTTTAGGAAATAGTGATATGTTGAATGTATAAGTGTCAAACACTGCCACCTAATGGCAAATCTAAAATCTTTACAGTGCTTTTCTAAAATCAAAGAAAACATAATTGATTGCATAATATGGGCATTTATATATTTGGCAACATGGCAAAACAATCTTTTATCCATTTATAGTTTAAATAGAATTATATAATATCATAATTTTCTACCAGACAAGTTAAAACTAGATGAATAGCATACACTTTGAATATACAGATGTCAAAGCTATGGGCTGCTATGTACCAGTTCAGTACACCTGCATGCTGTACCGTTAGGACAAGTTGTATGAAAACACACAGTCATTCCATGTAACTGAAATTCCTTCCCCAACTATATGTATGTTTGCCAGCAGGTCCATTGAATAATTCTTATTACTGTGTGGGCCAATGTAATTTGAGTTGAGAAAGTGTATGTTTGTAATTGAAAACAATAATATGCAGATTATGTGCTAAATCGCATGAAATCTATTAGCAGTACTTGGGAATCAACGCACCTGATCTTGTACATCTTCATCACATAGCTCCAGCTGCATGATTCGCTCAAAAGGCCGGAAAAGAGCCTCGTTAAAGTGGAAATGTGGGGGCTCCTCCCAGTCAGTCAGTACTTCAGTCATGATGTCATGTATGAAGGAAACAGCCTTCTTCGATACACGCCGTTCTTTGTGACAAGCTGCCTGTGCAGCAGAAAATCAGACTGTAAAATTCAGCTCTACATTCATTCAATAAATCTCAAAATTTTGTCAAGCATGTATTGCATCAGCAGTAGGCAAATTCATCATTCTCAGGACATCCTATGCAACCCCTATTTCTGGCACTGCACATTTCTTCACCTAGTTATTATACTTAAAATGAAAGGGAATATATTTTTTCTGTCTTAAAATTACACTCTGAGGAGCAATGAGCTATTAATACAGCAAACCATCGGTGAGCTTTCACTAGTGCTAGGGAGGTGCAATCCCAAAAAGGCCAGGGATGCAGGGTAATGAGGATCACTGAAATGAATGATAAACCACAAACTTTGATTTCTTTGTTTTAAAATCTCACAGAAATATGTGGAGTAAAAAGGTTAGTCCTATATGACTCCCAGCGCACGAATTTGCATTAACGGGGTGTTATCCGAGGCTTTTCCATTGCACAGAGGGACTAGGCAGGGATGTCTGCTTATCCCCCTTGCTCTTCGCCCTGGCACCTCTGGCGACCATGGTGAGGGCATCTCTGAGGTGGTGGGCTTTCATAGAGGGCAGAGGGTAGACAAACTCTCCCTCTATGCTGATAATACCCGGATATACCTTGGAGATACTGTGGGGTCCCTTGGAGCTGTCATGCAACTTATTGAATTATTTGGGCGGTATTCAGGCTTTACCATTAACTGGCATAAGACTTCGCTATTGCCATTGGATCCGTTACCTGGCCCTCTCCCTCAAATAGCTTCACAGGTGGATGTGGTTACTTTATTTAAGTACTTGGGGGATTACCGTGTCGAGCGATGTTGGAGACTATATAGCATTGAACCTTAAACCCATTCTGCAAAAATTAAAGCAAAAGTGCACCAGTTGGTGTAGATTGCCCCTTTCTGTTACGGGTAGGGCCAACCTAATTATAATGGTCTGGGCCCCCCAGTTGCTGTATGTTCTACACAATGTCCCTGTATGGATTCCGAAATATTGGTTTGACCGCATAGACACATAGTACAGGTAATTGCTTTGGAAATATGGTGTAGCAAGGATTAAACTGATTACAGTACCTTACAATTTCCCAAAGACCAGGGAGAGATGCGGGTACCTCATTCGCTCACATACTTTATGGCCGCCCAGTTGCAGCATTTGACCGGCTGGGACCTCCCTATGGTGACGGACCCCTCGAGCGCCTAACTGATACCATCCTTAGTGGAGTTCTCGGCCTTGTCTCAGCTGGAAATGGGCCTGCCGGAAATACCTTCACACTGCCCCACGGTACAGTTAATGATAAAGCTATGGACAGAGCTAAAGTGCAGGTTGGGTCTTGCTGTCTTTCTCCCATGCACACCTATATGACGTAACAGGTCCTACAGAAAGCTGGCTAAACTTGGAAAAATTGTTAAACCTGGATAACAACCGGAGGTAAATATTTATCACAACTAGGGCAAGAAGTGAAATCCTTTGACCAATTGTGTGTAGAATTTCCCTTGCTCCGCAATAGATACTATATGTATATGCAAATGCGTCATGCCCTCAGGGTGCAGAGTAGGACATCTAGATTACAGGTAGAAGATTCTACATTCCTGCAGGATATTTTCTCCACCTCTGGTAAGAAAGGGATTATATCCAGGATATAAATGCCTGTTGTTGTCGCATATTCAAGCCCCAGATTTGCTACCTTGTAGAGAGATACATGGGAACAGATCTTGGTGAATGGCCCACTGGTGTCAGTATCAGCAGCACAAAAACTGTCTCACCTGTTCATCCTTCACCGGGCATATCGTACACCGACTAGTTCAACTACATAAGTGGGGCAGACGCGATTCTCCCATATGCCCGAAGTGCCAAACACATCAAGGCACCCTAATTGATATGCTATGGCGATGCCCCACACTGGTCAGATATTGGCAAGATGTGGTTCAAATGATAAATAACATATCAGGTTCAACTTGACTTCAACTGTTTATTGGAGATTTAGTCTCTTATTGTACTTATCACTGTTTAGAAAGTGTAGACTCCCTGCAAACAAGTTCATCCTATATGTAGAGTAAAATGTATCTCTGGATATCTAATAATTGCTTATGCAGTCTATACTTGAATGTATGTAATCTATATTTTCATGTACAATAAAACTTTTTCCGATTGAAAAAAAAAAAAAAAAAAAAAAAAAAGGTTAGTTCACCCAAAAACCCTCTGATGGTTTCTTAAGGCCTGATTCACACCTATGCAGGTTGCAGTTTGCATATTGCAGGTGCATTTTTTCAATACTTGCTTTTCATCCATTGGAGTCTATGGAACCAAAAAACAGAATAAAGTCCCTGGCCCTTTCCACAAAATGCACAGATGTGAACCACATCCATAGGAAACCATGTTAAATGGATTGTAGTGTGTTTATGCAAAACTAAAACGTGCTAAAAAATGCATAGGTGTGAACCAGGCCTTAATCTCACAGGATCTTTATTGGTGACATATCTGCACATATGGTGTGGCTATTATGAGGTGTCCCAATTCTTGCACTTGGATTTGTCATTTATAGAGGGAGTCCACCTGAAAATTTTTTTTTTAAAGCCAGCAGCTACAAATACTGCAGCTGCTGACTTTTAATAAATGCGCGAGTCACGTCCTAAGTGGTCCCCGCTATCTCCTGGGACCTGTGTGTTTCCCAGGAGACAGCGGGGGGGTGGGCGTGACTCCCGCGGGAGTCTATTCCTGGAAGTGGGTGCAGATACCTGTATAATACAGGTATCTGCACCCACCTCCCCCCTGAAAGATGCCAATTGTGGCACCGGAGGGGGGGAGGAATCAGATGAGCGGAAGTTCCACTTTTGGGTGGAACTCCCCTTTATTTATATAATGGAGAACGCAACAGGAGTTGTTGGAACAAAGGTAGGAAGAGCACTAAAAATTCCATGATGGGCAGGTAATAAAGTCTGATACTTCATCATACTCCAGTAATGGAACATCTTTTTTACCTCCACAAAATGAGGGGCCACCACACTCCAACAGCGCATGACATGAAGAAGTGGGCGAGATTTACTCCGAATAATACGTAGCATGACATCACCGAGGCGGAACAGATGTAAAGCACTTCCTTTGTCCTGTGTAGACTTGATTTCTCCTATAATGCAACGAGAAATATATTTTAAAGAAATCATCCATAATTCTGCCTGTAGTAGGGTGCAAGAATTTTTTTTTTTTTTTTTTTTTTTTATTGTGTGGCACAACAGAAAAATTTAAGAAACACCCTTAACATCCAGTGGATGTTATAAAGTATAACCATCATAAACAATTTCAAGAGTACAAAGATAGAAGCTGGCAAGATATTGACCAAGTAAGTTGTCAGGCTATATGGAGGACCGGCAGAAGCCGACTCTCTTGTAATAACTTAGTAACGTAAAACAAGTGATCAAATGACAAAGAGCAAGAGCAGGCGGTAGGAAAACAGTCCAGGGGGAAAACAATCTTATATGCCCTAAATGTAAAAATCAGTTGGGTCACCCAAGAAATGGCATGAGCTGTGGCAAGGTTGATAAATCAATCCATGCAAACCATAATTCCTGAAATTTAGTAAAGTTCTCGTTAGCATCTGCCAATGCCTTTTCCATCCTAATAATATTATAGAGTTCAGTTGCCCATTCTCTGATAGGGGGGGCAGTGGTGGATTTCCAATGCCAGAGAATCAGTGCCTGTCCCGCCAAAATTAGAAAGCAAACTAAACCCTTCTTTATTGTTTTGACAGGCCCAGGGAACATAGACATGAGAACCACCTCTGGTGTTTTCGGCCACATTCTACCCATTAAAGTGGTTGTAAAGGTTCAAGGTTTTTTACCATCATGCATTCTATGCATAGAGGTAAAAAACCTTCTATGTGTAGCAGCCCCCCCAAATACTTACCTGATCCAATTTCGATCCAACGATGTGCATTAAAAAGCAGCGGCTCTCCCAGGTCTCTTCCTCCTCATTGGTTGAGACTGCAGCCAGAGTCATTGGCTCCCGCTAATCTCAATCACAGCCAGTGAGCCAATGAGGTGAGAATGGGGGGCTGGGCGAAGCTTCACTTCGCATGTGAATGAATACAGAGCAGGCGCTCGAGAGTGAGCCTGCTAGGGTGCCCCCATAGCAAGCTGCTTGCTATGGGGGCACTCAGCAGGGAGGAGGGGCCAGGAGTGCTGGTGGAAGACCCGAAAAAAGGAGGAGGATTGGGGCTGCTCTGTGCAATACCATTGCACGGAGCTGGTAAGTATGACATGTTTGTTATTAAAAAAAAAAAATCTGCCTTTAATATCACTTTAAAGGGTCCAAGAAAATATTACATTTTTGACAGAAATTTTTTTTGAAACATATATGGTCTACCTGGCATTGCAAGCGAGTAATCCACTGTATCTGTAACTGAATGAAACAACTGTGCCTGGGAAGCCTTCTTCAGATGATAAAGGAACCCACTGAGAGCCACAAGATTGAGCTTGTCTGCAGCTCCCTCAAACAGTCTGCAATGGAAAAAAAGAAGAATCAAGGCATCAACAGTTGACATGCATTTCAGTATTTTCTCATTTGTGAGCTGCAAGTAACAAATTACATTTTTAAAAACTAGAAATTTGAATTTCATAACAAGAAACAGCTGCTTACTTGTCGACTTGTGTAGAAAGGGTGCAAACAGCTTTAGCAGCATTGCTTGAACTCATCAAGCTATTTCCTCGGAAGTCGAATGCTCGGCCCTTACTGCCTTCTTTGATAAGATCTTGAATGGGAACTGGCTGGATGACAGGACTTTTGCCAAGAGTCCCCTCCTGTTCTGTGGTATATTCTTGAGAGGCATCTGTGGAAAGACCATGTGCATCCATAGAGACTTGCTGGGCCTGAGTGATGGTCAGAGAAAGCTGTGAATTCCCATCACTAAAATGTGTATGTTCCAAGGTGCTTATGTATTCACAAACCCTATAGAGCAGGAAGCAGAAGAATAAAAAAAAAAAAAAAAAGAGGTTATTAAAAAAAAAATGAACATGAAGTTTCCACATAGAACTTGTTTATTCATGATTTAGGAAAACAATTCAAGGAATGCTCTTCTTGTACAAAGCAGCCTAACGGTTCTAGCCATCAAGTTAAAAAAAATGAAACTTTTTATTGGTAGGGTCAATTAGAACATTTTTCTTTTAGGACACCTTTCAGAAATGAGCTTTATTGTTGCAGGCTGAAGCAGCCAACCTGTGGCCCTGCCTGCACACAAATTTTATCCTGTAACCAAGTCCATATGTTCCCCCTGAAGCTGTCATGTCTGAACATAAGTACTGGGGGAGGAACCACTAGCTGGTGGAAGATATTATACTACTCTCTTTTTTATCAGTTTAGACAAAGGGTATAAATAGGTAAACATTTTTAATGAGCTTCATTCTGCTAAGTAATGGCCATCAGTCATTGCAGTAAATAATAGCTATACCTCAAACAGGACCATACCACCACGGTGAATACTGGCTATACTTGATGCAGGACCATACCACCACACTAAATAATGGCTATACTTCAGGCAGAACCATACCACCACAAGCATCTCTGGAAACAGCTCTCAGAGGCAACTTGGGTTTATATAAGTGAATCTGCTCTGTTCATCAGGCAAATATACAAGGTAGTGGTCGCAGTGGCGTACCGTGGGTTGTCAGCCCCCCCCCACACACTCTCTTCACAGCTCTTACCTCTGCACAATTCCCACCCCACACTCTTCACAGCTTCCACCTCTTCGCAAACCACCCACCCACCTTCACAAATTCCGACCCCACTCTTCACAAATTCCCCTCCCCCCAACTCTTTACAGCTCTTACCTCTTTTCACAAAACACCCCCCCCCCCCACCACCACCACCCCACCCCAAGCTTCAGAAATTCCAACCCCACTCTTGACAGCTCTCACCTCTTTACATATTCTCCCCCCCCCACTGTTCACAAATCCCCCCCACTCACACACACACACACGCAGATCTCACCTTTTCACAAATCTCTCCACCTCCCCAGCTATCACTACACCTCCAACCTCCCCACAGCAGCTTCTCTGTACAACCGACCCTCTTTTCCCTCCACAGGCCTCTCTCTCACCTCTTCAAAAGAGACTTAATGCAGTGCAGCCGGCAATGCTCTGGTAGATGTGCACGGTGCACGTGCTTTTTACCCCAACTCATCAGAACAGCACAGAGCCAAAATAACAGAGGAGGGAAGAGTGTCGGAACACTTCACTCGACTCTGTGCTACACAGGTTGGACAAGCAGGGTCTGGACTGGCCTCCCAAAGCACCATAGGAACAAATAAAAAAAAAATGCAGGCAGTTGTGGGGGCACCCAGCAACATATGCCCTGAGTGGCTGGTGATAGCACACAGCAGCCAGTAGAGGAAAAGATTAGTGCAAAACTTTTCTATTCATCTCTCAAGTAGCTGTCCTGGAAGATTCATGGAAATACCGTTACCGTATCCACGTGGATCACGGACATTCTAGCGGGATAGAGGAAGGGGTCCGCAGCATCTGATTCACCGTTCCTAGCAGACATCACCATTCCTAGCAGACATCAGCAAGCTAAAGGCCTAGGCTAGGCTTTAGCCAATCGCCCTTTATGCTTGCCATCTGGTAAGCAGAATTTACAGCCACGGTGGTTGGTCACTTTTGTTTGGCGTGTGTGCACATATCGGTGTTAGGGTCTAACGTACACATGTGGACTTTGCATTTATTTATTCATATGTTTTATATCTCAATGGCACTCCATAGACACAATTAACCACTTCAGTGCAGCTTTCCTAAATTACCCAGCAACATATGCCCTGAGTGGCTGGTGATAGCACACAGCAGCCGGTAGAGGAAGAGATTAGTGCAAAAATTTCCTATACAGTAAAACCTTGGATTGCGAGCATAGTTAGTTCGGCAAACATGCTTGTAAGCCAAAGCACTCTTACATCAAAGCGAATTTCCCCATAAGAAATAATGGAAACTCAGATGATTCCTTCCACAACCGTTTATTTATAGGTCTTTCAGTTTATAGTCCATATAAAAATGATTCTAGCAATGCGATAGGTTGTGTAACCATAAAATGTCCTAATGGCCACCTCCACAAGGGGATTAGAAGCAAAATCCCACAGAAACTACAGGATATAAAAGAGAAGATAGGCGCCTCTAAATGTAGCAATATGGTTACATTTAACGAAGGAGGATGGTCTATATGTGGTCTATGTTTACCCCGGATGCCTGCATACTTAGATGTGCCTGTTTATATCATCAACCATGTGAGTTGCTAAATGTTGTACCTTCATTAAATGTAACCTTATTGCTACACTTAGAGGCCCCTCTCTTCTCTTTTATACACAGTTGTGAAGTGACACTACTTGCATATCAAGACATTGCTTGTTTATCAAGTCAAAATGTATTTAAAACATTTGCTTGTCTTGCAAAACGCTCTCAAACCAAGTTACTCTCAAACCAAGGTTTTACTGTACTGCCAGAGGTGGAAAAACAGAGTTCCACCACATTCAGGCTGAAAAAAAGCCCTGGCTGTAAGTACGCGGTTACCTGGGGCATCGGACCCAGCACACTCGGCATGGCACGGGACTTATTTCTGTGTTGCCATGGCTATTCTTAGTCAATTTATAGCAATAATATGGAGTTAGATTTTAAGACCATGTGTGGCTCTCCCTATTGATATGTAAATAAAGTCAGATATGATTAGGCGCCAAGTAGAGGAAAGTATGTGATGTAAGCAATAGTTGGGGAAAGAGGCTTAGGATTTTGAAAGAAGCATGTGGTCAGACAAAGAAGAGTTGTTTTTGGAAGACAAAGAGGCAAGACATGGATGCTTGAAGCTGGAGGCTTTTGGAGAAAGTTGTTTGACTGAGCAAAGGACCATTAAGATGTTTCATCAACTGAAATCCCAAGTTGAGCAACTGTTTAGTTTACTTATTGAATATATATATTGTAAATGCTTATTTTGCTAGAAAGGATAATTGGCACTGTGCATGTTGTAGGCATATTTTGTAAGCATTGATACACTACGGAAGGCTGAGCTTCCTTGATTTTTACCGCAAGAACTTTTAAAAAAAAAGACGCAAGCAAAACAGCATCCCTGTAAGTGTTGACCCAATCCCCCCCCCAGTGGATTGTCATACACAATATTGCAGTATTGTGCACTAAACATTAGTCAGATCTGTTAAGAGGCAATGGTGTTTTCACTGCTCATTGGACAGGCCAATAATGTTCACTTACGTAGCTAGCTGAGCAAAAACAAAGATACATTAGACTACAACATATTGTGTAGATTCCAGTTAAGAAACCCCCATCAAAATAATACAGTACTTGTAAATGGCAATAGATGATAATGAACAGAACAGAGTATAAATCCCCTCTCATATGTTATACATGCAAACTGAGCAATACAAGGTGCAGGGCAACCATCATTCGGTACCTGAACACATGTGGCCAGCAGTCTTGGTTGTGACTTCCCATCTCTAAGCCGACACCAAGTATTGCATCCATGCAGAGCACATGTGCGTTATGCAGTCGATATCCTCCTTGTTTACCCATCTGTTCCAGTTTTTGTTCCACCCTCTGTTTTACTGTATAAACATATTAATAATAGATATACATCATATCACCATATCCTGGTGTTTAGGACTGTAAAATATTTTTTTTTTGTTTCATATAAACAATTTTGGTTTTGATGTACAGTATATTACATTTTTTTTAAGGTATATTACAATTTTATTTAAAGGTATACCACTTTAAAGTTGTTTTATTACTATGAATCCACCAATATGAACACTAACAGGTTGCATAAGAAACGTTTTACACCACACTTTACAGCTTTGCATTGCTGTATCAAATATAAAATAAGCAGCACACATCTGAGAGAACAGTATACCTTGTGTAATTGTGTCACTATGTTCAGAGTTTTCCTTATCATCTTTCTCTTCTTGAACACAGGACGCTGCTGCCATTTGAGCCAGTGCTGATGCACAGTTAGCAGCGACCCCTTCAAACAAAATGCAAAAAAGGTATGGATTATAATGTTGACTGAAGCTACAATAAAGGCATCCCTGAAAAATAGTTCTGTGACCAACTGACAAATTTTCAATCAGATCAGTTGTAAAGGTTTGTTAATTGTCTGACAAGCATATCACTAAGGTTGCACATTTATGGTAATGATAGGGGAAAACTGGAAGAGCTCACTTACTAATATCTTGCAGTATATATATATATATATATATATATATATATATATATATATATATGTGCAAATGAACATGAAAAATAACCATCAACTGCTCCCTAGTAAAACAGCATAATACATTAATAAAGCTCCCTAAAGACTTATACGGACACCATTAGTGCAGGCATGATCTGATCATACTCATGATAAACTGCCTGTGGAGTAATCCATAAAATTGTAAGCTTGGCTCTGTCATGACATTCATTTATGTGAGTGGAGAGGAACAAATAGCGAAAAAGGGGCCAGTACTAATTATTTGGGGAAGCAATAACCATTGATATAGGCATTCTATCCTATTGGTAGCTCTGTTTAATGTAAAGCTCTACTGAGAAACAAAAAGTTTTCCTCTAAAACCTTAGTGAATATTCAGCGAGTAAGTTGCCTGAAAGAAATCCAAAGAACTGGCCATAGTCAGATTGTACCTATAAAGAAGTGGCATTACCTCTTAGCCAGCTGTATCTATGGGTGCCAATAGGCCATCTAAACCAGCCTATTGGATGATCATTATCTCATGTTTATGGCCACATGAAGGCCCAAAAGAATCTGATATAATCATTAAATTTTTTTAATTTTGTAGGGACATTGGATCCTAGAGGGGAAGGATAAACTGATGCATGCTTAACACATCACCTTGGAATGAGAAGTGCAATATCAAAGCAATTTGATCAAATGAGCAAAAACAAATAAAACAAAAAAACAAAAAAAAATGACATACCCAAGGCACAGCTGAGACGGGCAGCTTTCCTGAGACCATCTAGGCTCATACAGATGGCATCTCTCTCTTTCTGATTTTGCTCCTTCACACCTTCAGCACCCAGCATAAAAGATAAGCCTTTAGAGCTCCCTGCCATGCGTCCAGTAAGAGGAGCAGATAAGGTGTCAATCAGGTTCTTCCAACATCCAATAAGTATGAATCGGGCAAAAGCCACACCTAGAGCAGAGAACAAATCAAGCTCATATATATATACAGTATCTCACAAAAGTGAGTACACCCCTCACATTTTTGTAAATATTTTATTCTATCTGTTCATGTGACAACACTAAAGAAATTACACTTTGCTACAATGTAAAGTAGTGAGTGTACAGCTTGTATAACAGTGTAAATTTGCTGTCCCCTCAAAATAACTCAACACACAGCCATTGATGTCTAAACCGCCGGCAACAAAAGTGAGTACACCCCTAAGTGAAAATGTCCAAATTGGGCCCAAAGTGTCAATATTTTGTGTGGCCACCATTATTTTCCTTCACTGCCTTAACCCTCTTGGACATGGAGTTCACCAGAGCTTCTCAGGTTGCCACTGGAGTCCTCTTCCATTCCTCCATGATGATATCACAGAGCTGGTGGATGTTAGAGACCTCGCGCTCCTCCACCTTCCGTTTGAGGATGCCCCACAGATGCTCAAAAGGTTTAGGTCTGGTGACATGCTTGGTCAGTCCATCACCTTTACCCTCAGCTTCTTTAGCAAGGCAGTGGTCATCTTGGAGGTGTGTTTGGGGTCATATGTTGGAATACTGCCCTGCGGCCCAGTGTCCGAAGGAAGGGGATCATGCTCTGCTTCAGTATGTCACAGTACATGTTGGCATTCATGGTTCCCTCAATGAATTTTAGCTCCCCAGTGCCAGCAGCACTCATGCAGCCCCAGGCCGTGACACTCCCACCACCATGCTTGACTGTAGGCAAGACACACTTGTCTTTGTACTCCTCACCTGGTTGCCGCCACACAAGCTTGACACCATCTGATCCAAATAAGTTTATCTTGGTCTCATCAGACCACAAGACATGGTTCCAGTAATCCATGTCCTTACTCTGCTTATCTTCAGCAAACTGTTTGTGGGCTTTCTTGTGCATCGTTTTTAGAAGAGGCTTCCTTCTGGGATGACAGCCATGCAGAACAATTTGATGCAGTGTGCGGCGTATGGTCTGAGCACTGACAGGCTGACCCCCCCACCCCTTCAACCTCTGCAGCAATACTGGCAGCACCCATATGTCTATTTCCCAAAGACAACCTCTGGATATGACGCTGAGCATGTTCACTCAACTTCTTTGGTTGACTAGGGCGAGGCCTGTTCTGAGTGGAACCTGTCCTGTTAATCCGCTGTATGGTCTCGGCCACCGTGCTGCAGCTCAGTTTCAGGGTCTTGGCAATCTTCTTATAGCCTAGGCCATCTTTATATAGAGCAACAATTCTTTTTTTCAGCTCCTCAGAGAGTTCTTTGCCATGAGGTGCCATATTGAACTTCCAGTGACCAGTATGAGAGAGTGAAAGCGATAACACCAAATTTAACACACCTGCTCCCCATTCACACCTGAGACCTTGTAACACTAACGAGTCACATGACATCAGCAAAGGAAAATTGCTAATTGGACCCAATTTTGACATTTTCACTTAGGGGGTGTACTCATTTTTGTTGCCAGCGGTTTAGACATTAATGGCTGTGTGTTGAGTTATTTTGAGGGGACAGCAAATTTACACTGTTATACTCACTACTTTACATTGTAGCAAAGTGTCATTTCTTCAGTTTTGTCACATAAAAAGATATAATAAAATATTTACAAAAAATGTGAGGAGTGTACTCACTTTTGTGAGATACTGTATATAACTAGATGGACAATGACAATGTTCTCTTGTATTGTGCCATTAACAATAAAAAAATACCTTAAAAATATAATTAAACTAATAATAATAATTAAATATTTAGACACCCAGATCAAAGTAGCAACAGCCTCAGTTTTACATTTGTAACCGTCTCATTTACAAAAATTTTTTTTTAACTGTCACAGAATTTAGGATATAGTCAGTCACTTTTAAGGAAAAGGAAAAATGCTCAAAACAAGGACCCTGCCATAGAGTAAGGAAGGGTCGAGCTACTTAGAAACACGTGAGGAACAAGTTGAATAAACATCATGAGCGTAAAGTCAAAATACCTGCTAGACTTGATGGATCCATATTTTTCTCAGGAGGGAGTGGAGATTGTGTTGATAAAGATGCTTGGAGCTGTCCACCAATAGCACTGCTTCCCAAGCCATCAATATCTACAATTAGCAATTGAAGGAAATATAAGTGATATATACAACCAAAGCAAGCTGCCAGATACTACAGAAATCTTTCCTTCTTAAGTTAGATGGAAACTATAGTGCATTTTATGAGTGCCTATATTTGAGTTATTATTGTAATGTTTAATGTGACTTTCCATATTTTGATTATTGTAGTAGAAACTCAGAATTCTGCTGCTCCCTCTAGTGGCTACTTGTATTTTACTTTAAATACATATCTTCCTTGATTTTAGGGTGGAACATGTAACATGTTCCCAATGCCACATCCGCCGCCCACTGCTCTCTCTTTGTGACAGCAATATGGCAAGAAGTTACTGTACTGTTACTTTTTGAAAACAGCGCAGACATGCGGCGCGCCTCCCACACAGCCGCATCATTCATACACACAGCTCTGTGTGTGAAAGAACTACAAGCCCCAACATCCTTAGCAGCTGTCAGCTTGTAGCTCTCAATGAACTACTACGGTGCTGTTGAGCGCTATGGTAGTTTATTGAGTCTTCCTGTCAGACAGTATCCGCTTACCCGTATGGACCCGATACACTGACAGTGTGTAAGAGATCTGCTGATGGCTGGTGCAATGTTTTACAAGCTCTCACTACAAAAAATAATAAATGCACATTTTTTATCTGCATTTATTATTTTTTGTAGAAAAGTGAACTTATTCTTTAAAGCTGACCTCTGGGATTAATCCCCCTTTCTACCCAAATCTCCCTCTCCCGATGGGCAACTGATAAAAAAGGATATTACACCTACAGTGCCTTGCAAAATTCTTCACCCCCTTGGCTTTTTACCGATTTTGTTACATTACAGCCTTTGGTTCAATGTTTTTTTAATCTCAATTTTATGTGATGAATCAGAACACAATAGTCTAAGTTGGTAAAGTAAAATTAGAAAAATATATACATAAAACTATTTTTCAGAAATAAAAAACTGATACTTGGCATGTGCGTATGTATTCACCCACTTTGTTATGAAGCCCATAAAAATCTCTGGTGCAACCAATTACCTTCAGAAGTCACAATTAGTGAAATGATGTCCACCTCTAAGTGTCACATGATCTGTCATTACATATACACACCTTTTTGAAAGGCCCCAGAGGCTGCAACACCTAAGCAAGAGGCACCACTAACCAAACATTGCCATGAAGACCAAGGAACTCTCCAAACAAATAAGAGACAATGTTGTTGAGAAGTACAAGTCAGGGTTAGGTTATAAAAAAACATCCAAATCTTTGATGATTCCTAGGAGCACCATCAAATCTATCATAACCAAATGGAAAGAACATGGCACAACAGCAAACCTGCCAAGAGACGGCCGCACACCAAAACTCACGGACCGGACATTAATCAGAGAGGCAGCACAGAGATCTAAGGTAACCCTGGAGGAGCTGCAGAGTTCCACAGCAGAGACTGGATTATCTGTACATAGGACGACAATAAGCCGTATGCTCCATAGAGTTAGGCTTTATGGCAGAGTGGCCAGAAGAAAGCCATTACTTTCAGCAAAAAAACAAAATGGCACGTTTTGAGTTTGCGAAAAGGCATGTGGGAGACTCCCAAAAAGACTAAAATTGAACTTTTTGGCCACCAAAGAAAATGCTATGTCTGGCGCAAACCCAACACATCACATCACCCAAAGAACACCATCCCCACAGTGAAACATGGTGGTGGCAGCATCATGCTGTGGGGATATTTGGGGACATTTTTCAGCAGTCGGGACTGGGAAACTGGTCAGTTGGTGGTGAGTTGAGGAAAAATGGATGGTGCTAAATACAGGGATATTTTTGAGCAAAGCCTGTACCACTCTGTGTGTGATTTGAGGCTATGACAGAGGTTCACCTTCCAGCAGGATAATGACCCCAAACACACCACTAAAGCAACACTTGAGTGGTTTAAGGGAAAACATGTAAATGTGTTGGAATGGCCTTGTCAAAGCCCAGACCTCAATCCAATAGAAAATCTGTGGTCAGACTTAAAGATTGCTGTTCACAAGCGCAAATCATCCAACTTGAAGGAGCTGGAGCAGTTTTGCAAGGAGGGATGGGCAAAAATCCCAGTGGCAAGATGTGGCAAGCTCATAGAGACTTATCCAAAGCGACTTGGAGCTGTGATAGCCGCAAAAGGTGGCTCTACAAAGTATTGACTTTAGGGGGGTAAATAGTTATGCACATTGACTTTTTCTGTTTTGTCCTATTTGTTGTTTGCTTCATAAAAAAAAAAATCTTCAAAGTTGTGGGCGTGTTCTGTAAATTAAATGATGCAAATCCTCAAACAAATCCATGTTAATTCCAGGTTGTAAGGCAACAAAACACGAAAAATGCCAAGAATACTTTTGCAAGGCACTGTAGATTTGTACACCTTGTGTCATCTTAGCATTTACACAGGTAATTGTGATGTATGGCCAGTGGGAAAAGGGTCCTATGCCCTTGAAGTTTGATATGAGGCTCCTATGTCAAAATCCATGGGCATATTTGGGTAGAGTAGTGGTTCTCAACTCCAGTCCTCAGGACCCACCAACAGGCCAGGTTTGCAAGATAGCTGAAATACATCACAGGTGATATCACTTGTTGCTCAGTGATTGCAGTATTCTAGTCTGCAACTCCCCAAGGTAATACTTAAAATCTGGCCTGTTGGTGGGTCCCGAGGACTGGAGTTGAGAACCACTGGGGTAGAGGAAGACTGGGGAAGTCCGCAAACCAGATCCACCCACTCCAGGCCATGCTGACAAAAGGCCATCAGCGCTGTCCTGCAAAAAGTTCAAGGATGTGGTAATAGTACCAGTTACCCAACTCATGAACTGGGACGACACTCCTGAAGGTCTGAGCTAGATATAGTTGAGGCAGTATATAGAATAAGTAATAAAGAAACAAAAGCACACTAAACAGTGATAAGGCAAGAAACTAGTTTGCCATAGGGGGTACATTTGTGCTAACTAGGAGTTCAGCTTTAACAACTGCAGAAATAAAATCCTTTTCTCCTACAGATACAGTGATTGCACTACTTTCACAGAGTCTCTAAACGGTCAACTTGCATTGTGAGAGCTTTAAGTGATACTGCGGAAGAAGAATCTTCATATGTAATGCAAAAATGTCTGCCAACATATGCACACTCATGAATTATACATGGAAGCATTAAAATATTTGTTGAATAAATTTCCAGGAGATCAAAACATTAAAAAATGTTAGGTCACTGTACTTTAATGCCTCTATATAATATTCTGCTTTAGTTCCTTTGTTCCGTCCCCAGGTTTTCTTTATGTAGCCACTTGTAAATACAGTATATCAAGAACAAAGCTAACCTTATAATCAATGCGGTAGGAAAAGGTGTACAAAACACAGGTATGTTTTATAGTGCAAACCCACAATGTAAGGTGCACACTGAGATTGTTCTCTTTTATCTGTACTGTACTGTATTAGCTTTATTGCCATTAAGGCCTCATGCACACGGGGTGGATCCACTCAGCAGAGTCCGCCATCTCAGCAGGAGATCTCTCTCCGCTGAGCCGGCAGATGAGAGGTCTGTCTCTGCTCACTGAGCAAGGAGGGGCCTGTCAGAGTGCCGCTGATTTCTATGGAGAGATCATACGAAAACGGACAGCATGTCCGTTTTCATCAGATCTCATCCGATCTGATCCGCCAGGACGGATGCGAACGTATTGCCATACATCTGATTTTAGCGGATCGGATGTCAGCGGACATGGTTACCGCTGACATTCGTTGCTCCATAGACCTGCATGGAGCGTCCGTTCAGGTCCGCCTAAAAAACTGACAGGTGGACCTGAACAGTCCGTCTGTGTGAAAGGGGCCTAATACAGTATATCTGTTGCTTATTATATGGAAGCCTACTTTAAAAGAACACATTCAAAATCTCATCGCTCTTGAGGGTTGTTGCCTTAAAAAAGTATTCATACCCCTCTAAATTTTTTACACATTTTTTCATGTTACAACCAGAAATGTAATTGTCTTTTTGGGGGGGTGTATGTGATAGACCAACTTAAAAGTGGCACATAATTGTGAGGTGGAAGGAAAATGATAAATGGTTTTCAAATTTTTTTTACAAATAAATATCTGAAAAGTGTGGCGTGCATTTGTATTCAGCCCCCTTTACTCTGATACCCCTAACTCAAATCTAGTGGAACTGATTGCTTTAAGAAGTCACCTAATTAGTAAATAGAATCCACCTTTGTGTAATTTAATCTCAGTCTAAATACAGCTGTTCTGTGAAGCCCTCAGAGGTTGTGGGGATACTTTTCAGCAGGGACAGGGAAGCTGGTTAGAGTTGATGGGAAGATCGATGGAGCCAAATACAGGGCAATCTTGGAAGAAAACCTGTTAGAGTCTGCAAAAGACTTGAGACAACGACCCTAAACATACAGCCAGAGCTACAATGGAATGGTTTAGGTCAAAGCATATTGATGTGTTATAATGGCCCAGTCAAAGTTCAGACATAAATCCAATTGAGAATCTGTGGCAAAACTTGAAAATTGCTGTTCACAATCGATTTCCATCCAATCTGACAGAACTTGAGCTATTTTGCAAAGAAGAATGGGCAAAAATGTGCTAAGCTGGTAGAGACATACCCAAAAAGACTTGCAGCTGTAATTGCAGTGAAAGGTGGTTCTACAAAGTATTTAAGTATTTACTTAGGGAGCTGAATACAAATGCACGCCACACTTTTCACATATTTATTTGTAAAAAATTTGGAAAACCATTTATCATTTACCTTCCACTTCACAATTATGTGCCACTTTGTGTTGGTCTATCATATAAAATACGTTTACGTTTTTGGTTGTAACATGACAAAATGTGGAAAATTTTAAGGGGTGTGAATACTTTTTCAAGGCACTGTACATGACTGAATTTAGAGCATGTCCACGTTGACTAGTATTCTGAATTTAATGTTATATAAAACATTCATGATTGTGATAGAATTGCATTATACCCGATCGTTTTACACAGCATTAAATATTTATGCTTTCTGATGACCAGACCAGCCAATAAATAATAAGAGCAGTTTATACTCTAGGAAGGTGCCCTGAGGACCAAAGCATACACTTTGTATGATAACAATAGGGAAAGCTATCACATGCTAAAATAACTACATATGCACAGTCTGGATGACTAAAGAACATTCAATAGATTTTCTAATTGTTAGTGGGGTAAAATCGACTTTCAATTTCAACTGCAGTGATGATAACAAATTGAGCAGGATGGAAACATTTTCTCAAATGAACAACTTTCTAATGGTGTATTTTTTGTTTTTGTGCTGTTTTCGTTCAGGCAAGTTCATTTGTTACAAAATCAAATGTCAAAATCAAATTCAATTTTGAACTACTTTCAAATAACATTTGTCAAGCCATCGTATGTACTGAGAATTTTCGTACAAATGTTTGTTTGAATTTTCATTCGGAAATCTAATAGTGTGTGTAAACTCTCAAAAAAAAAACCTGCAAGACAAAGGCATAATGAGCTAGTATGCATCGCAGGAGCCGGTCACGGCACAGCTACTGAAGAAACGGCACGAGCGAGCCATTTCTTCAGTGTGCATGTGCCAATGACGTTGGCACATGCAGATACACTGAATATCTCCTAGGAGACATTAACGGTACCTAGGGGTAAGCCTTATTATAGGCTTATGTAAAAGTGTAAAAGGGTTTACAACCAATTTAAGGCAGTATAAAAGAACAATGGTGATGCGTGGATTAAGCAAACACCTCTCAACTGATTATAAAAAAAATCTTTTTTTGTGAGGTTATTTTTTGCTGATAACCAACATTGCATTACTTACTAATGAGCATAGTAATTAGGGGGAGACAGTGTCCCTCTGGGATTCCCCAGTACCCAGACTCTCCAAGCATGTTTCTGTCAAGAACTTGGTGATAGAGCTCCTCAATCCAGGCCTGGGAGAACACTATCAACACTCCACTTGACTGTATCTGCTTCATGAACTCTTTCTGTTCCGTAGCAAAAAAAATAAATAAAGACAAGGATATTAATAAGGCGATTATATGCATTTCTTTAACAATAAAAATGAATATCTTCACATTTTGAGAAATACTACATCTTGTAAGCCAGCCGACATGGTCAAAATTAGGCTAGATTGCCTTCAGAATTTACACTGAACACTGGAGGGGTGGGTGTCAATTACTAAAGCCTATGGAATCTATTTAATCATTGTATAAAACTAACAAATTACTTTAAGAACAACCAGGTACATATACTGTATATGCACATGTGTGTGTGTGAATATATTAATAAGTAATATTTTATATTTCATATTTACCTAATGCACACATAACAGTCAAATGACTTGGTGAAGGCACCCACTCTCTTGGTTGAGATAAACCCATCTGGATGACCAAGTTAACAAGCATGGAGGCAACACTGTTTAAAAAAGTCCAGCAACCTAATATAGTCATAACTGCACTTCGTATTAAATGATAACTTGTAAAATAAAGAGTTTAAATAAAGTCTTACCTTGTACCAAAATAAAAGCTAGGAGGATGCAAAGAACACTGCATTTGTATAACACAAACATCACACTTACTAGTGTCACTGGTGCCAAAGCCGTCTTCTTTCTGTAATAATCACTGTTGGCAAGCTTTAAGTTTAGCAGAAGAGCAAAAAACGATGCAACATACAGACTGTCTGCATTCAAAAGCGTCTGGACACTTGCGCCACCATTATTTTCAAAGCCTGGAGAATGCATTACACCTATGAAACATTGTATACAAATTAAACACAGCTGAATACAGGAACATTTTGCTAAACTGTTGCTTTTCACATTACAGTATCCTATCTCTAGCTCCATAGGAGCATAATACAACTAATCTGTGCCCTTACTAGGCCCCATGTTTGTCCAGCTCTTCAAATAGCCAGGAGAAAAGCAACATCAAAAACTCACATTAATGCATTTAGGCACATTAAGTGATTGGAAATTAATTTACTTAATTGAGCAGAATATTAATTCTCAGTGCTTGAGCGCGTTTAGACATGCCTGCCTTTTTTTTTGCCAACAATGCTAATGCTCCTGAACATGCTGCTTCTAAATTCCTGTAAACACCTATGTGTACATTGACACATAGGCAAGCATGGAGAGGCGTGGAGGTAGGGGAGAAAAAAAAAAAGTCAAATGCCTGTAAAACAGATGTTTTTTGTGGTTCAGTATGAATGAGGCCTTATTACACAGGTGCTGTAGGCAGTGGTGTATTTTTGTTTTGTGCTGCTCTAGGCAAGACTAAAATTGGCACCCCCCATCTAAATTTGTCCCAGCCCTGCCTGTTTAAGATCCACCCCTTCATCTGTAAACTCCACCCCTTTCTCTTCAGGCCCCCCTTTTCCTATTAGAGCTCCACCTCTTCAGATGTGGGGAGACAGAGAGAGGGGGTGAGAGAGGGGGGGGTGAGAGAGAGAGGTGAGAGAAAGGGAGGGGAAAAGAGGTGGGGGGAGAGAGGGGCTCCCCTATCCCCCCCATACTACACCAGGAGGTTCTCCCACCCACCCCCCCAAAAAAAACTACTTCCAGAATCTGAAGCTGCAGCCACTGCCGCTTTGCTCATCTGTCACCGAACAGTCAGTCCGTGGCCGCCCTTGGTGTCACCCCTCTGGCGAGTGTCACCCAGGTGTGGTTGCGCACCCCCCGCAACCCCATAGCGAAGCCACTGCTCGTAGCAACCTTTCTGCCTTGGGGAGGTGTCACCCCCCTGAAAAATACCACCAAAGGCAAATGCCTTGTTTTCCTCATGGTAGATACGCCCCTGACTGTAGGGTCCATCCTGCTCTACACTTAAGTTTCAAAATCTTTTGGGTTATTTTACTTAAATAGCAGAGGCTGTTCACTGAGCAAAGGGAATGTTCACTTAGCAATGTGTATTTTCACTTTGCAAAGTTCATGAATACAATGAAGCTGTGTTCATATTGAATAACCAGTTAGGTGCTAGAAAAAGTCCTTTCTTTCAACCAAGAAAAGGAAAAACCTGGCGCCAAATGGCACGGTTGTACCCCTCAGGATTTTAGTAAACAGACCAGGTGTGTATAAAAAGGTAAGTTTATTATAAAAATACCAGTGTGTACTAGGCTTCAGAATAAATCACCTCTAATGTGGGGTGTCATGTGTATGAATGTTGCTGTATTATGTAAAACTCTTAGTTACATTTTTTACATTTTGGAATGGGGGCCTCAAGATTGTCCGTAATTTTAAAGGGTGCCTTGCAGAAAAAAAAAAAAAAAAAAAAAAAAAGTTGAGAAACATTGGAGTAGAGGTTGTTTACTTAGAAAAGTGTTTGTTCATAACCAAAGTGTGCGTTAGTAAAAAAAAAGTATGAGTGATTAAAATTGGTTGAAAGAAATATAAAGGATAATAAGGATAAAAGGTATGTATAAAAAAGGTATGTTTAGTACAAAAAATATTATAGATACAAATAATGTTCATCATAAAATACATCAATAAACATGGTACCCCAATATGACCATCTGTATGTAGAGCGAGCTGCCCTTTTGAAATGAAGTGGGCTAGCAAGATGGCATACTGGCGATGACACCTAACATGTTTCGGACCTCAATAGTCCTTCTTCAGAGGTTTTAATGTCAATTGGGTCAGAAAGATTCCATAAGAGTAAATATATAGTACAGAGATTAATAAAAAATAGTAGCAACATATATAAACATTTGAATAAATGCACATGTCTCTTTCACATGGCTGGCAAAGGACTATTGCGGTCCAAAACATGTTAGGTGTCATCGCCAGTATGCCATCTTGCTAGCCCACTTCATTTCGAAAGGGCAGCTCGCTCTACATACAGACGGTCATATTGGGGTACCATGTAAATTGTCTACTAAAATCCTGAGGGGTACAACCGTTCCATTTGGCACCAGGTTTTTCCTTTTTTTTGCTGTTTTAATTGGATTAGACAGACTGGTTTCATACACATTTACCAATCCTATTCCTTTATATTTCTTTCAACCAATTTTAATCACACATAATTTGGTATTCAAAGTGAACATAGTTTTGCTTTATTTACCAACACACACTTTGGTTATGAACATACACTTTTCCAAGTAAACAACCTCTACTCCAACGTTTCTCAACTTTTTTTTTTTCTGCAAGGCACCCTTTTGAAATTACGGACAATCTTACAAAATGTAAAAAATTTAACTAAGAGTTTTACATAATACAGCAACATCCATACACATGACACCCAACATTAGAGGCGATTAATTCTTCAGTCTAGTACACACTGGTATTTTTTTTCCGTTCAACCCAGTGGGCTGAATGTAACAAAAAACTGAGAGCTCAGTTGGAGACGCTGTACTAACAATCCATACTAATGCAGCCATTGGCTGAGAGTGCTGATCGAGAGATGATCGGCAGACTTTTTTCGGTCATGCCCCTTCTGTCTAACCAGCTTCTGTCTTATCGGCTGCAGTACACATGGACCGAATGTCGGACAGTTTCTATTAAACTGGCTGATGCCGCCCGACATTCAGCACCTGTGTATGGGGCTTAACAAAGCAAATACACCTTTGCCCACTGGTGCATATTAATCCTCTACCTCAGTTTCTCTCCCCAACTCAGCTGACGTGATTGCAGTGCTGACAGAGAGGAGCATCAAATAAAGATGTTGTGCAGTTGTATGATGTCCTCCTTATGATTACATCATCGGCTGTTACAATACATGGGGCTTGCTTGCAGTACCCAAGATCGTAATGCTGCACAATAAAAACCTTTGGTTATGTGTAACAAAAAAGCAATCTTGACCCAACTGGCTTGTTGACAATTTTTGGGCAATTTTTAGGCATTTTGTCAAGGCACCCTGCTTGAAAAAGCCTGTTCTACTCATTTAGTAAAACAACCCCATGGAGGCAAAGGTTGATTTAAAAATACTAGAGATTCAAATGATGAAGTAGAAATGGCCATTTTAACTCTTAGTTTTTATCTCATAATTATTTTATTCCAAAAATCTTAAAGTCACTATCAAAAAATCAATGAAGAATGTTCTATTTATTTTTCACATGAAATTGGTGTTCCGTGGTTGAAAAGCCTTATATTCTCGTACATTGTTAATTTAGGTTATCACCAGCTTAAAGCTAGTGTTATTTTGAGTAATAACTTGTGTGGCAGGCTTTGTAAATTGAATTACATTGATTTTATAATAATGGATATTAAAATAACATTAATAGTGCTGGCCATGATCCATGGTAAGACAGAAGCCACCGTACAAGGCAGAGACTCTGCGATTACCAAGCTATGGTAAGCTCGGGTTGCCCATTTCCTCCCAATTGGCATTGCTTGAAGAAAATACATGTTTTGAGCATAGGGGTACTTATAAAATTTCTGCCTTTTGTGTTCTTCAAATGGTGCCTAATGTAGCGTGTAGGGATGGGCTCAGGCATGTTTGGATCGTAGTCCCAACCCACCTGAGCAATCCAGCTGGGAAGCCGTCACTGCACACCGCCAATCACAGGCAGCGTGTGTCTGTGCAGCTGCGGGCTGGGAAATGCCTCACTGCCTATGATTGGTGGTGTGCAGTGAGGGCTTCCTGGCGGGATTGCTGAAGTGGGTTGGGACTATGATTCGAACATGCCTGAGATCATCCATAGTACTGTGTTATCAGCCAGTCATCAAACTGACAATTTGGCCATACACAAACTGGTTCATTGAACCATGGGTGGCCCTGTTGGCAACCTCCTGTCCAACATCCTTCAATTTGAAGATCAAAGGAGTCAGGTGGAAACTTGTCAACTGAACAGCAGCTGAATCCAGTCAGATGCAGCCACTGTTCCAGTATTCTAACAGCCATGGGTGGTAATAGCCGGCAGTAGAGATTCTTTCATCAATGTTTTTTTTACGAATGAGGAAAATTGATAGATTTCGCTCATTCAGTCCACTAAGCTAAATGAGAAAAATTTTACAGTGTATGGGCAGCTATAAATGGACTTAAACAGGGACCTCTTGTGATGAAAATACTAGTGATGCCATCTTCCTGACCTTCTTCAAAAAATCATTGCTGTCTGCTATGCTGAATCTCCAGCTTAGTTTAGGTCTCATGCATACTAGATAACCTGGAAATGCCAAAACTGCTACCAGGAGAAAAGGAGTTAAAAAACAAGTTTTGCTGTGTTTTTATCACATTTATTACGCGTTTTTGAGCAATAGCATTTACACTTCCAAATGACCACAATGCATTGCAAAACAATATTTATATATGCATCCTTATATGTATGAAAATACAATGGGTTCTGACCACTCTACATGAAAAACGCTGAACGCTCATAAAGTGTGTTTGGGTGTTTTTTTTAGCTCAAAAACAAATCTGCAAAATGCGACTTTGGAGGGTTTTTTTCTGCGTCTAAAATCCCCTGCCACCAAGTTCCTGAAAATGCCCATAGTGTGCATGGACACATAGGGTTAACATGGAGGGAAGTTTAGTGGCAGAGAAAAAAGCTCAAAACACCTGTAGAAGCAGCTTTTGTGTACGGCGGGTGTGCATGAGCCCTTACTGAGTCAATGGCCTGAAGCATGTATTCAAATTAAAAGCTGACTCCACAGGGCTGCATAGTTGTTTTATTTAGAGGACTCCCTTTGATGACTCCCTTCAAAAAGTAACACCAGGCAACTAGCATGGTCACAAAGGGAATTTGATTGGCACTGGTATTTTTTTCATGACAGATTGCCTTTAAGCAACAATAAACATACAGTAAGTCTTAAATAAAGCAAGTAAAGTAAAACAAACCAATAAGAGTTCTTTACTGGAACAGCGCACAGGTATTCTTTCACAGAAAGAATTATTGCATCGTTATTTTAGTTTTCTGTGGAGTGTAATCACTCGGGGGATTGTCTCAGGGACAAATCTTGTGCAAAATACATTTAATTTAGTTAAATACATTTGTACTCTTCTAGAGCAAAACAGAATAGTTTAAGAAAAACTCAGGTTACAATATAAAAATAGAGTGGTGAGATGTAGAAACTAGCAGGGAACCCCCTCAAGCAGTAAAGATGTCAATAGTAGCAATGATTAATTGGGAACGAGAAGATCACAGTGACATCAAAGCTTCAGGTCTCTCCTGTGTAATTTGTCAGCTAAAACAAGCAAGCAATGTACCAACTGTACATGTACACCAGGAGTGATGTGTCAGATGGGTTTTCAATACATCCAGATTAAACAGCATACCTACCACAAAAATGATTATTCAGATCATCACCTGCTATAAATACATCACACCACATTATGTATGAAGAAGTACATATAAAAAACAAAATTAATAATGACAAAAAAAAAAAAAAAAAAAATTACCTGTGATAGAAGTGATGTGATGCACCTGTGATTTATTTTACCCAATAATAAAAATTGAAAATGCATCCCTCAAACAAATGAATGTAGAAGGATTGCCCAAGGAAGCTGGAAAGGTGAAACCTGGGTCAGGTTGTTTTTATGGATGATATGATGTTTATGCTTAGGAGTTTAAGAAAACAGTTTTAAATAGTGGTTATGAACACAATGGCTCAGCAAGGAGGGATTCCCCTCTCAACACCTGTGGTTGCAGGAAAGAAATTTGCTCTGTGTATGGCCTGCCTTAGAGTGAGGTCTAAGGATGTTTGGTGGAGTGGAGTGGTCGATGTTCACAGGTTTCTCTTTTTTTGTGTGTGCGCATGTTTTTTTTTTTTTTTGGTGGCGTTTAATTAAATGGTAGAAGTTTGGGGAAAGGTTCAACATATAGAGGGTTATATAGACTTGAAGAGCACAAAATCAACTGGAACTCTAGAGCTCTTTTAAGACCAAGAAAACTTGAGGGCAACTATGAAAGTCAATTGTAAATATTGTATGATTGGATTATATCAATTTTGAAATAAATATGGGATATGATACAAATCTATATAGGTGACTTAACACAGGACCCCCTCCCCACCCACCGGTCTTCATGCTACTTACTTCCCACAGGCCGATCCACCGGTCTGGTGATTTGAAATCTCTACTGCTTTCTCTTCTCCGTCCAGCATTGCAAGGATGGACCAGATGAATTCTGATCGATCAGCACCATCCATGTGATGGTGCTGACCACTTATACCTCGTACACACGGTCGGAAAAACAGGAAATGTTGGATGTGAGCTTGTTGTCAGAAATTCCGACCATGTGTATGCTCCATCGGACATTTGCTGTCGGAATTCTTTACAACAAATGTCTGAGAGCCGGTCCTCAAATTTTCCCGACAAGAAATTCCAAGCATGTGTACACAATTCCGATGCACAAAAGTCCACGCATGCTCGGAATCAAGCAGAAGAGCTGCACTGGCTATTGAACTTCATTTTTCTCGGCTCAACGTACATGTTGTATGTCACCGCCTTGTTAACGTTTGGAATTTCCGGCAACATTTGTGTGACCGTGTGTATGCAAGACAAATTTGAGCCAACATCTGTCGGAATGTCCGATCGTGTGTATGAGGCATTAGAGTTCATCTGATCCATCCTGGCAGTGCTGGATGGAGAGGCGAGAAAGCAAGCAGTAGGGACTTTAAATTCCTGGACCAGTGGAGCAGATTGCAGGAGCCCTGACAGCTCAGGATCATGGAAGGCAAGTACAGTGGGGACCAGAGGGGTGGAGAGGGAGTCGAGTGTTAAGTCACTTTTACCGATTTTCTGTAAAGGTGAAATAACACTCTAAAAGCTGAAGTTTACCTTTTTTTTTTGGATACAGCACCAAAACACATTAGTTATGTGAAATGGTGTTTATGTCATAACAAGCAGGCTACTATTTTTTGTTATTCTTCCCTTTAGTGCCTCCTCCATAGCCCCTTATTATTGCCCTGAGTAGCTATCTTCTTGCGCTGTGAGTGTTAACAACAACAGCCGCTGCTATTCTGAAGATTCGTTCCGCCTGACACCTTCTGCCCTCTGCCACTCAGAAAGCTTGTAGTACTATTCTCTTAAATTGCATGGCATTCCATGAATGGGCGGTGAAGATCCTGTCATTGAACTGCTCCTTCATTCACAGAATGCATTTTTGTAGAATAGTAATACGAGCTTTCTGAGTGGCAGAGAGGGCAGAAGGGGATTTTTAGACTAGATACGGCTGCAGTTAACTCTCACAGCACTGGTTGATAGCCACATAGGGCAATATCCAGCAAATGAAGGAGGTAGTGAATAGAATACAAGAAGGTACCAAAATACACACCATTACACATAATTAAATTGAATTGGTGTGGTATAGAAAAAAAAAAAAAGCTGCAGATGCAAATGTCATTCATTTTTTTCATATGCACATCTTTACACATAATGTAGAGTATTCAATGTGCATATAACAACAAAAAACAAGTTCAAGTAAAGCTCCCAAAGAATTGCTCCCAAGCAAGATTAAATACGGAATGCTGTCTGTCTTTCAAGGGACCATTACAGGGGCAGGTGTAGACCTCAAGAAGCAAGTAAACTTAATAAATAAACTATAAACTTTTATACATTTTAAGCTCTTGCTTTTGCATGAGGATAAGGGTTTTCTATTTTAGCCATGTAACTGCAATTTCCAAATCTGAATGGACTATTACTGTAGAGAAATTGCTATGGAATACACAGGACTTGTACCTAAAACTATATTCCTTATTAACATAGAACACATCTATACATTCTTATTTGCTTTAAAAAGGCAACAAACTAGCCAGAAACTGTGCCATACATCATGACGTATTCCCACTTCGGCAGAGAGGAAAATACACAGCTGTGCATAATCTTGCATAGAAATGAATGAAATGTCATTTCAATAAAGTTGAGAGAGAAAAGAAGGTAAAACAGTGCCTTATGTTTCAATGATCTAATGTACCCTCCCCCAATAGCCTGTAAACACACCAGCCCTAAAAAGAAAACAGCTCCTTGTGCGGGTAGTGTGAATGAGCCCTGATATTTGTAAAACATCTTCTAAATTGTGATCTGTAGGGTATTGGACAGACACAAACTTACATAAAGCAAGAAAATAACTAACTTTCTCGGCACAATTTAGTAGGCTATTATTTTTGCTTACCACTAGTACAAAATTAAAAATCATCATCATTTAACCCAGAGGCAAGACTTCATAAATATATATTGTAATCTTATTAATATTTACCAGCTTGTAAACTTGAGCAAAATGTTGAGGAAAAGTTCTGTAAAGTTGAATCGACTTCTTCCATTCTTTGCAATGTCAAAAGCCTCGGAATAAGACCTTCAAGCGACTGCACAAAAAGTCTTGCACTATGTTGTTCAGCCTCCTGGTTTTTCAGCAGTTTTAATGACAAGGCAGCGGTCCGTAGAGATCTATGACCAGGGCAGTCCCTGGGAGTCTGGTCCTCATCTGCCAGGGAACAGTTATCTGAGCCAATGTCAGAGACATCAGATCTCCCAGAATCCTTTTCTGCAGCCATAGAATACTGATCGCAGGAATCAAATTCTGTCCTGGAAAGATCTTGTTCATCAACACTGAAATTACTTTCACTATATCTTGAGCCATAAGATCTTGTTCTACTGTCAACAGACAAAAAATTGGTTATGTCTGGATAGACTGTAACATGACTCCTTTGAACAACATCTGGTTGATCTACAACTTCTAATTCAGGGTCCTTGCCGCCATTATCTCTAATAACTGGGGACTGTAAATTATTTCCTTGGCCATCCAAGTTGTCTTCTGGTGTGGTCTGCCCCATATCACCTTCTAAGGTAGTCTGGCCAGTGTCTGTTGTCACACTAATGCTAATATCAGGACTCTTCTCGGTTCCCAGCTCCCAGGGTGTGTGCTCAGAGGACAGAATGCGCCTTTGCCATCTGAAATCTGCCTCATTAATTTCCATAGACTCCCTGCTGGATTCAGCACCATCCCTCAGTTCCTCAAGACGTCGGAGAAGATGTTGGACCTGGTCTTCCTTCAGACCTTTCCCTTGGCTTAGCTCATCTAAAGCTCCAAGCAAGGTGCAAACACATGACACAGATGCATAGCAAGCTTCAATACCTCCTTTCATACATGCCTCTGCCATTCCATCCATAATCCTACAACACAAAATAATTACTTAAAGTATATCAAAATTGTACCAAACCACAGGTTTACATTAGAAACATATGTAAATTATCAATGTGCTCTTATGTATTCACGTTATTTAATAAAAAAAAAAATAAAAAAAAAAAAATTATATTATATAATATATATATATATATATATATATATATATATATATATATATATATATATATATATATATATAAAATTATACACACACAAAACATTTTTGTTTTACAAATAAAGATTTCAATTCATTCAAATAGTTCCTTAAATGAGAACTTCACCCAAAAAGTGAAGACCCTCTGGTTGCCTTCCCCTAGCCTGTAAGTGAGTTAGTTTTATTTTGGAGGGGGTCTCGATTTTTTAATCGGAGTCCACTCCCACTTCTCTAATATTTGCCCCTTGCCCTGCCCCCTTAGCCTTCTGGGACATGTCACATGTCCCAGGAGGCTGTAGGACCATTCATAAAGTGCTGTGCATATGCAGTGGGAAACCAGCTTTGGTTCCTCAGGAAGCCACAGTTGGCTCTTGTATATAAGATGGCAGCACTGGGGACCCACAGCAGTAAGAACCATCGGCTGTGGGAAGACCGCATTGAATCTCAGGCATACGTAAGTACCTGATTTTTACAAGTCAGCAGCTACAGTATTAGTAGCTGCTGGCCTTTAAAAAAAAGAAAAAACACAAACTGAAGTTCCTCTTTAAGCCCTGTGGGTTAACTAGGGACAGCACAGGAAAAGAATCTTACTTTGCAGCTCCCTTTGCTTGAATAAATCATCAATAAAATATTTGATAAAGGATGGGTAACTGCTGTGATGACCCAATGAAGCTCAGCATCAACTGGTTTCTTTCAGCACATCTGAAAGCTGAAACAGCTACATACATACAGTAAAATGGAACAAATAACTCATGTATAAAGTACTTGTGTAATGTAAAGCAAACAGGATCTCTGCCATGGAAAATGAAGGTGGGTGGGGACAAAATTGTTTTTCCAAGTCTGTATAACTACTCTCTATAAGAACTCATATGCATTCTTTATCAGAAAGGTAACAAGTAAAAGTACAGTAGTAGCCAGGATCTTTAACACTTGTTAAATACACATGTTAAATATCCATGCCTCTAGATTTAGTAATATGAAAATGAGAAGACGAATAATAATAACTTCAACAGGCAGTCTCAACACACATACAGGCATGGTTCATTGTCATCACCATTTAGAAAACTGCCCTGAGAAATGTCATGCAACCACTGCAGGATTACATAGATCTAGACAGGAAACGGCTGAAAAAGGTTGCAGGAGATCAAAAGCGCTGAGATATTTGACAAAAGGGAAGAAAAGAAGGGGAAAATATTGTTTTAATTAATTTGTATCTCATGGCAATTGTTCCTATACACAGTGCCTTAGGGAACTAATTCTGTTCAGTTAGAGTTTACGTTCAGTGAAACCGAAGTCAAAACCATCAGTAGATAAAGAGATATAAGCAGCTGAATCCTCAACTTTGTGTACAGTTTGATTTGGTCCCTTCTCCTCCCACCTTCTGAGCATCCCTACGTACCCTGCGTGACAGCCATCCTTCATTCAGCAACAAGCAGGCTCAGGGGGTGGGATCAACATAAAGAGTTGATATTTGAATTTAACTTCAGCTGCTTATGTTATATCTCTGGTTCTACTCATTTTTAAATGCTGTTGCCATTGAAGGTGACCTATGTTTATGTTCACCGTAAGCTCAGTTAGAATTACCCTGGTTTGTGATATACTAGGAGTAACAGAACCAGCTGGAGTAGGCCAATCTTCCATTGAAACAGGACAGCGATCCCCTCTTACCCCTAGTATGGCCATAACAAGGTAATTCCAGCTCCCCAGTAAAGCCACGGCAGGTTGGGATCCTGCTAATTTATTAATTACTTGTATACCTTTCTCAGTAAGGCAATCTTGAAATATAAAGGCAACCATGAAAATAAAACAGAGAAAAAAACCCATAAAATGTAATATTGAGTTCTGAATTATGCTGTGTAAGAAAATATGAAACGTACGAAAGAAAAAAAAAAAAAAGTGCATGAGATCATTTTTACAATGTGAATGTAACATATTTAAAATCATTTATGTGATGAAGTGGTAAAATATGTTGTGTTGGTGCTTTCCTAAACTAGATGTGGGGCCTGTCGCCGACTCTCGACTGCAGAGACCGCTAAAGGTCTTATCTCGCAATGCTATAGTATGCGGTTATCCTATTATCTAGATGACTACCCTACTAGGGCACTCCAGAAGTGGGAGGCAGATTTGGGTCCACTAGCCAGGGACCCGTAGGAAGAAGCCCTACACGCAGTGACCACTAGCTCCATGATTACTTCACAGAGACTGTCCCGGCTATATATATTGCGGAGAACCCATCACACACCCCATAATTTACACAAAATGGGTTTGATCCCAGAGCTGCTTTGCTGTAAATGTTAGTATGCCAGGGGAGACCTCATTCATCTCCTTTGACGTTGCCCGAAACTACATTGCTACTGGCTAGAGGTTTTAACCACCCTTAATAAAGTCTTTCAGACCTCAGTTCCTCTTGACTCAAAGCAGTGTCTTCTTGGTATCCTAAGTGATTGTGTAACGGAAGAGTTGACCAGAGTGGCAATTTCATGCGCTCTTTTTCAGGCCCACAAAACACTTAATATTCTGTAAGTCTTCTGACCCCTACTCTTATTTTTGAAAGCTATGTGTATCAGCATAGAGGGTGCCCGGATAAATTTAAAAAGCTAAGGGCCCCTTGGCTCGATACTCCAGGTTTGAGCCCTGTGGAACTCCTGCAAGGTTTCTCTCGTGCTGCTACTAATTGTACTATGTTCAGACCATAACTGACATCCCATGATTTCTGGACTTGTTTCAATATTGCAAGCTTCTGTTGGTCTGGCTGTGGTCATCTGTTGTTGCCTTGTATGGACACCAGAATGTCATTATTTGTTTTTGATGTATTGAAAAAATATAATATAATTATATGAGAGAGAGAGAGAGAGAGAGAGAGAGAGAGAGAGAGAGAGAGAGAGAGAGAGAGAGAGAGAGAGAGAGAGAGAGAGAGAAAGAGAGAGAGAGAAAGAGAGAGAGAGAGAGAGAGAAAGAGAGAGAGAGAAAGAGAGAGAGAGAGAGAGAGAAAGAGAGAGAGAGAAAGAGAGAGAGAGAGAGAGAGAGAGAGAGAGAGAGAGAGAGAGAGAGAGAGAGAGAGAGAGAGAGAGAGAGAGAGAGAGAGAGAGAGAGAGAGAGATATGTCCATTACAAAAAAAATCCCTCAAGCACAATGCAGCATTAATTCTGATGTAACAGATGGTGCAAAACTTTTAACATTTCTCACTAAACCCAACAGCAGAATTTCCAGATTAAAAACCACATTAGAAAAATCGAAGCTTCAAATAAATACTATAGGAAAACTTACAGTTTTAAAAGATCCAGATGTGACCTCCTCTTTGATATTGACCGCTTTCTAGTCTCTGGTTCCGATGTACATGGCCCAGCAAGGTCAAAGAGCCTCTGAGGACTGCTAAGTATCTAAAATTCAGAAAACAAAATAAGCACATTTGTCCCAAGATCACCAACTTATTGATTTGATGACCAGCAAGTACTTTGCCAGAAAGACTAATTCACGGATACACATAGCACATGTCAGCATGAACAAAGAAGGTGTGTTTAAGAGAAAATGTTCCATGGATTCTCTGCTTGAGAACATTTGAGATAAACAATGTCAACGCTGTAATGTGAGAATGTCATGACAGTGATATTTGTTTTAAAAGATTCTGTGCCATTTACCATGTTTTCCTAAATACAATAAATATAAAAAGAACTGATCATGTATAAGGCTCTATTCACAATTGTGCGATTTGTCATGCGACTTTGACAAGTTGCAACTCATTCTTTAAATGGCATGGTGCGGGATTTTTTTTCTCTTTGATGGGACGTTTGGATGCCTGAGTACTGGGGCAATCCGAGCACATGGGTCTCCATCTCATACTGTTTATTATTTAAGGCTGTTTTGGGGTAGGGGCACGAATTCAATGGATGCATGTATTGTTTAATTGCAACTGACAGTCATTTTTGTCCTACATGCAGTGACTTTGCCACAGTAATGGGAATTTTTAGATGCATAATGAATATGCAAAACATACTTACTAATATCTAGCATCACTTGTCCAATGTCCAAACAATTATTTTCTAGAAGAGGTCTCCCTACACCTTCAAGGTTCTCTATTCTAAATACAGTTTTACCTTTAGTCCTCGCATAAACAGGGATCAAAACATCAAACTAGGAACAAAAGTCCCTGACATCTAGCAAAGGTTCTGTCATGCCTGGTGTAATTGTTTATTAAAGCTGAAATCCAGGTAGATATAAAAAGGTATGAATTGCTAGAAAAGTAAAAGTAGGTCAGTATTACAAGATAAATAACTATTTCAGAAGAAGCCTGGTTATGACAACCTGAACAGGTCTCTCAGGATTAGTTTAATGTCACAGTAAATACAAGCTTCCTGTGAAGCATCAAGTTTTCTTGCAGTGGCACCTGTGGAGTCAGTGCCATAGGATCAGTTTATGCCAACACTAAGATTTCACTCAAGAGCTAGACGTGTTCCTGCATTAAGTGGATGTGTGTACAGGACTTTATTCACACATTTTCTGTATGGGATAATCACAGGGAAGGTGTTAGGGCATCCTTAAACTGCCCCCAGATTTTAGCGGTGTACTTATGTGGAGACATGATCAGAAGGGGAGCTGGGGAAGAAGGGAAGGGCAGAGGGAGATCAATCGCTTATGGGAACAGGATATGCAAGATACCCAATCAATTCTGGAATGACCACACCCCAACCTTCCCACTCCCCTGGCAGCAGTAGACTGTCAGATTGCCCAAAAGCTAATGTGCTTGGGTTGTCTGACATTTCAGGGAACAAGTACAATTACTCTCTGGGCTGGGAAAGTGGAACTCCCGTCAAAACTCTGGGCAAACTCTGGGCTGTTTTTGGATTAAGAGTGAAAGGGTTGAAACCTCTGTGGTATTTTTTGCTGTCTGTGTAGAAGATGCTATACAGAAAACACAAAAGAGTTAAAAGGCAGAAGCTGCATTCAATTTACTTTTAACCTGAAGTTAATGTACCCATAACAGCCAGAGATTTAAGAAAACCACAATGTGTGCTTCTGGAATGGTCTACAGCAGGGGTCTCAAACTAGTGGCCCTCCAGCAGTTGAGAAACTACAAGTCCCATGAGGCATTGCAAGGCTGACAGTTACAAGCATGACTCCCACAGGCAGAGGCATGATGGGACTTGTAGTTTCGCAACACCTGGAGGGCCACCAGTTTGAGACCCCTGGTCTACAGCCTCAAGTCACAATGTTCTGTTTTCTCTCTGTAAGCAACAGCAAAGAGCTTGGAATGGGCAAAGTCAGGAAAACATACCCTGTAAAGGGGTGACCTGACACACTAAAGCTATATATAAATGAAAAACAGAAGATCTGGCCTTGTAGGCTTTATATGTTTTAAATGCTTACATTCTCAATCATGAACAAAGTATATATATTGAGAAAACTGGCTCGCAAATGTTGTAAATGTGACAATCCTTTTCGGATGAATGTTGGTACAATGCTATGAGAATAAACCAAACTGCAACATCCTGCTTAGAGCATTGGGACAACTCTCAGAAAATATTGAATAGATGGTACCTAACTCCTTATAAATTAGCTAAAATATATCCATCTACATCACCACAATGCTGGCGTTGTACGGATCAAGTTGGTTCCTTATTCCACATTTTATGGAGTTGTAAAAATCCGACCAGTTTCTGGAACTCGATATCCACCTTTATTGCCTCTCTCACAGGCAACTTGATAAAACTATCACCTGCTATGGCCCTTTTAGGTATCTTGACACTTTCCCATTTCAATACAGAATATTAGTGGCGAATATTCTTATAGCGGCTAGACTTACCATAACGAAAATGTGGAAATCAATTGAGGCCCCAACCTGTGTGATGTCATTCTTAGAGTCAACACCCAGGCATACTATGAATTACTGTTAGCACTTAAAAATTATAACATAATTCACTTTAAGAAGCACTGGTATGTATGGATCATACATCCTAAAGCATCTACAGTACTAAAAGACTTGTACGCTCAGTCTTAACTACCACTAGGTAGCCTGTTGGTATCACTTATTCCTTGTAGAGACTTATGCTGCTTTCATTTCCTGATTGGTTTAACCCCCCCCCCCCAGTCAAATCTATAAGTATTTACTACTTGTCCTGTCAGGCTTTCAACCAGACAGTCCAGTTATCTATTGTTCTCTCTGGTGGGAAAGCAGAAAGACTTTTTATCTGCTTCTCTGGTTGTTGCCACATCAAAAATATTGTTGCAGCCCTTATGTCACTACAGCCTGGGCACTAGTATTCAGTAAATCAGCCTCTAATGGACTGCTGCTGAAAAATTAACAGTTACTTCTCAGTTACAGTGGCAGAGAGTTAGTGACAGTTAATGTACTCATACACAGTCACTGAAGATCTTTCTTAGGAGGCCAAGTGAATCAACTCATGAGCTTCCATCTTGTAAGCGAGTCTAGGATCAGATTTGTTATGTGACCTAATGATCTTCAATCATTCATCCTAGCCACCCTCAGCTGTGCTCTCTCACACTGGTAAGGGTAAGTTAGTTTTAGCTTCAAAGAAATAGCAATAGTAATAGTAACCAAAACATACAAGCACATGTACTAACAGTCCCAGAGTGATACAATACAAAATGGTATACCGCGCTAAAGAGAAATATTATTAAGTGACAGCAGCGACAGACCATGTGATATAACCATAGTAAGCATATAATAAACAAAACAGTCGCGCTAGACAAAGTGAAAAATAAGATATCAATGCGAAAAACTCAATGATGAGGATAGTTTATTAAACCACGTATCCTTAAATGAATACAAAAAATGCAATCAAGTGAAGTAACAGTATTTGTGAAACAAAAACAAAGAAAAAAGGTAAAGTTCTGTAAAGTATATCAAAATATAAAGTCCATGTGATGTACACAAGGAAAGCTTCAACATTAGTAAAGATCTAAAGATCTGCATGCTCTATGTTGGTGGAACCCCTCTGAAAGAATTTCCTGTTGGAGCTTTCCTTGTGTACATACAAAAATAGAGGCTAATGCACGCCTGAGTCCATGGAAGGCTGTAAACTGGTTCCTGCTGGTTCCTCCCATGGATTCGGGCCAATCACGAATGTCATAAATAAGTTTACCCCAGTATCTTAATAAGAAGTTTGAAAAGGTCAGGAAACTATCCTAACCATCAGGAAGCCGTGGCTGGTGGGAAAAGTGGAGCAACACCCATAGGTGAACATTACTGATAGAACTAGTAGATAACCGGCTCAGCAATGGCATGCAATGCCAATAGAATATTGGCATGCATTAAAAAGGGAACTAACTCCAGAGATAAAAACGATAATTCTCCCACTCTACAAGACTCTGGTCTGGCTGCACCTGGAGTATGCCGTCCAGTTCTGGGCTCCAGTCCCCAGGAAGGATGTGCTGGAACTGGAGAGAGTACAGAGAAAGGCAATAAAGTTAATAAAGGGACTGGAGGACCTTAGTTATGAGGAAAGATTACAAACACTGAACTTATTCTCTCTAGAGAAGAGACACTTGAGAGGGGATATGATTTCAATGTACAAAGACTGTACTAGTGACCCCACAATAGGGATAAAGCTTTTCCACGAGAGGGAATTAAAAAAAAAAAAACACACGGCCATTCACCAAAACTAGAAGAAAAGTGGTTAAACCTTAAACTGCGTTGAGGGTTCTTTACTGTAAGAGCGGTAAGGATGTGGAATTCTCTTACACAAGCAGTGGCTTCAGCAGGGAGCTTAGAAAATTAAAAAAAAAAACAACCTATTAGATAGGCACCTAAAACAACCACAACATACAGGGTTATACAATGTAATATTGACATAAAAGCGCACACACACAGGTTGGACTTTATGGACTTACATAGTTACATAGTAGGTGAGGTTGAAAAAAGACACAAGTCCATCAAGTTCAACCTATGTGTGTGATTATATGTCAGTATTATCTTGTATATCCCTGTATGTTGAGGTCGTTCAGGTGCTTATCTAATAGTTTTTTGAAACAATCGATGGCCCCCGCTGAGACCACCACCTGTGGAAGGGAATCCCACATCCTTGCTGCTCTTACAGTAAAGAACCCTCTACGTAGTTTAAGGTTAAACCTTATTTCTTCTCATTTTAACAAGTGGCCACATGTCTTGGTAAACTCCCTTCCGTGAAAAAGTTTTATCCCTATTGTGGGGTTACCAGTACGCTATTTGTAAATTGAAATTATAGCCCCTCTCAAGCGTCTCTTCCCCAAAGAGAATACGTTCAGTGCATAAAACCTTTCTTCATAACTAATATCCTCCAGACCCTTTATTAGCTTTGTTGCCCTTTGTACTCGCTCCATTTCCAGTACATCCTTCCTAAGGACTGGTGCCCAGAACTGGACAGCATACTCTAGGTGCGGCCGGACCAGAATGTCGTAGAGTGGGAGAATTATCGCTTTATCCCTGGAGTTAATCCCTTTTTTAATGCATGCCAATATTATGTTTGCTTTGTTAGCAGCAGCTTGGCATTGCATGCCAATGCTGAGCCTATCATCTACTAGGTCCCCCAGGTCCATTTCCATCCTACATTCCCCCAGGAGGTTCTCCCCCTAGTGAGTAGATTGCATTCATATTTTTTCCACCCAAATGCATTATTTTACATTTTTCTACATTAAACCTCATTTGCCATGTAGTTGCACACCACATTAATTTGTTCAGATCTTCTTGCAAGGTTTCCACATCCTGCAGGGAAGTTATTGCCCTGCTTAGCTTAGTATCATCCGCAAATACAGAGATTGAACGGTTTTACCCCATCCTCCAGATCGTTTATGAATAAATTAAATAGGACTGGTCCTAGCACAAAACCCTGTGGGACCCCACTATCCACCCCTGACCATGCTGAGTATTCCCCATTTATCACCACCCTCTGAACCCGCCCTTGTAGCCAGTTTTCAGTCCATGTAGTCACCCTATGGTCCATGCCAACGGACCTTATTTTGCACAGTAAATGTTTATGGGGAACTGTGTCAAATGCTTTTGCAAAATCCAAATAGACCACTACAGGCCTTCCTTTATCTAGATGGCAACTCACCTCCTCATAGAAGGTTAATAGTTTGGTTTGGCAAGAACGATTCTTCATGAACCCATGCCGATTGCTGCTAATGATACAGTTTTCATTACTAAAATCTTGTATATAGTCCCTTATCACCCCCTCCAAGAGCATGCATACTATTGATGTTAGGCTAACTGGTCTGTAATTCCCAGGGATGTATTTTGGTCCCTTCTTAAATATTAGTGCTACATTGCTTTTCTCCAATCCGCTGGTACCATTCCAGTCAGTAAAAATTAGGAACAATGGTCTGGCAATTACTTGACTGAGTTCGCCAAGTACCCTCAGGTGCAAGCCATCCGGTCCCAGTGATTTATTAATGTTACATTTCCCAAGTCTAATTCTAATTCTGTCCTCTGTTAGCCATGAGGGTGCTTCCAGTGATGTGTCACGAGGATAAACACTGCAGTTTTGGTTATTGAAGCCCCCCGATTCCCTCGTGAAGACTGAGGAGAAGAATAAATTCAATACCTTCCCCATCTCCCCATCCTGTGTAACCAGATGTCCTTCCTCATTCTTTATGGGCCCAAAATGGTCTGTCCTCCCTTTTTTACTGTTTACATACTTAAAGAATTTATTGGGATTTTTTTTTAACTCTCCTCCGCTATGTGTTTTACGTGTTCTATCTTAGCCGCACTAATTGCACCCTTGTGCCTTTTTTTAACCTTACCAACTATGTAACTATGTACTGGGCAGTTTGCATTAGCATGCAGATCACTACTGATATGGCCCGTCACTGGCGACAGCTCCTAAAGACAGCCAGGCCAGTAAGTGGCTGCGGTTACACAATGTCATGAAGCCCAGAAGCTGCCACTGAAACAAAAGGCAATAAATAAATACTGTATTTTCCGGTGTATAAGACGACCTTTTACAATTAAAAAAAAATTGCCAAAAAGCGGGGGTCGTCTTATACGCCAGCCACCCGCTGGATATCAGCACGCCGTATGCACGCTGAATGTGTGGTAATACTGTATGCATACAGTACACACCGCTGAGCCAATCCCGGCGAGGGATATATTCTATTAATGAATACAGAGCATGCTCGGATTGGAGTAACAATCTCTGTCAATCTGAGCAGGCTACATACAGTAACCTGCTTGGATTGGCTTTGAAAATCAGAGAGGCGCAGGCTGATGTTACAGCCTCTGCCAATCCCAGCAGGCTTTGTATTCATTAATAGAATAAATCGCTCGCGGTGTACACTGTATTCTGCACTGTACCTGGTGCTAGTGTACATGCAGTATTACCGCACATCCAGCTCCAGATCTCCTCTTCATATGGTTATGATTTCTGGTGCTTTGGAGGAGAGGATTCACTGGTCATTGTTGCTGCCTATCAATTGTGGGATCACTGAGACTTGTAGTTCACCAGTTTCCTTTTTGATTTCATAACAGTGGTAATACCTGGCAGACTACAATACCTGATAGATTACAGATTAGTGTGAAATGGCTGACAGACAAGACCCCATCATGGCTCTATCAAGAAGAAGGAAACATGAAGCCAGTTTCAAGCTCAAAGTTGTAAACTTTGCCAAGGAACACAATAACTGTGCTGCTGCAAGACAATATGGAGTAACAGAAAAGATGGTCCGAGACTGGAAAGAAAAGGGGTAAGTGTGTATTAAGAAGAGACACTGCATCACTGGAAGGCAACAACCCTGAAATATTTAGGAGTACAGATTACCCCCTCTTACTCTATCCTATACCTAGCCAATTATCCCCCCCCTCTTCAGATCTATAAGTAATCCCCATGCAAAAATGGAAGGTCCACCATATCTCCCTTCTGGGGAGGGTGGCCTCTGTTAAAATGACCATCCTACCCAAGCTCCTTTATCTCTTCCAAACACTTCCCATCCCAATACCACATGCGGAATTGCAGAAACTTCAGGCAGATTTAATACGTTTTGTGTGGAATTATAAGAGGCATGGAATATCACACTCGGTCTTAACGATGGCGCGTTCGGAGGGCGGGTTGTCATTTCCTAACCTACATAAATATTATCAAGCTACTCAACTGCGGGCCCTGGCCTCCTGGTTTCCCCAACGTTCTTACAATAGATGGACAGAAATTGAAAAAATATGGATGGCACCCACCCACCCAAATAGTATGCTCTGGAATGCAATGGTGGAGGTGGACTCAGCTCAGCTTTTGGGTCCCATGCTCCACCTCAGATCACTCTGGCGTAAACTATCTTGAGTTCATAAGCTATGTTTAGAGAGGTCAGTCCTGATGTCTTTCCTATATAATCCCAGAATGCCTGCAGGCCTTACACATCAGTTGTCTTTCCCGTGGGCAACGAGGAACTTATTCCACTATGGTCATCTGGTGCATCCTTGTACGCATAGACTGCTCTCATTTACAGATCTTCAAAAAAAATTTGACTTACCCCAGCATGTATTCTATGGGTACCTGCAGATTAGATATTATGCTCAATCATTTGCTCCGAACTTACAATTCTCGGCTCCTACTCCATTTGAGTGTTTGATGTTGGAAGGTTCAGCAAGACGAGGGTTAATCTCAGACATTTACCGGGTATTAAATTCTCACTGCTTCAGAACCCAGGGTAAGCATGCATATATGCTCTGATGGGGGAGGAAATCCCAGAAACTACCTGGCGGACGATCTGGTCTCAAGCAGCTAAGAGTTCCCTTTGTACACTTTATAAGGAGAACCCTTATAAAATTCTGTTTTTTTGGTACTTGACACCAGATGTCCTCCGCGCTATCTACCCCACTAGCTCAGATAGATGTTGGAGGTGTATGAGAGACAGAGGGACCTTGTACCATATTTATTGGACATGTCCTAAAATAGTCCCCTTCTGGACCGAGACGCAACTACTATTGAACCATCTGTTAGGCGTACAGGTGCCCATGGATCCAAAATTATTTCTTCTTGGAGTGTCTGGGCTACAAATATCCCGACACTCCAGGAAACTGCTTCGACATATCCTTACAGCCGCGAGATGCATTGTTGCCCTGCACTGGAAAAGACGAGACCCACCCACTCAAACGGATCTATACACCAGAATAAAAGACAGAGCTGATGGAAAAAATGACAGCTAGACTACAAGATAGATTGGAGGCACATAATAAGATCTGGGAAGAGTGGCATAGACGCGAAGACAGGCCCTGAGCCGATGGTAGAGCCTCCCCTTTCCCTCCACCTCTCCACTACCCTACCCCTTTTTTCTTCTTTCCTCTTCTGTTCTCTTTTCCTCCTTTTCCCTTTAGACTATGTTCAGGTCAAAGCTGAGACCTGCTTGTTGACCAATAAGTGTTACCTGGAATTTACTATGATGCTACTGTATTTGGCTGCTCCTCTTTTGATGCTTAATACTTATCAGCAAGGCCACTGGCCAGTTGTAACCAGTGTATTAGAGCTTCATTGTCTTTTGTACTTATCTACGTATATGTTTAATAAAAAACTGTTATTTGAAAAAAAAAAAAAAGAAGAAGAGAGACTCCACATTGGCCAGAACTTGAAAAGCATGTAACAGACATGGTGCATGAGCATCGTCACAATGGTTTTGTAGTGACACGAAACTAAATACGGATTTTTGCACTTCAGTGGGCCAAATCTAACCCAGATCGCAGCAAAGGATTTAAGGCCACTATATCCTGGTGTACTAGGTTCTTGGAAAGGCATGATCTGGTACTGAGGCAAAAGACCAAAATTGCACAAAAACTACCTGCAGATCTCGACGGCAAAGTAATTTGCATTGATATGTAATACAACAGTGCAAGAAACATGGCTATGCGTTAAGTCATATCGGAAATATGGATGAAACTCCTATGAATTTCGAAATGGTTGGAAATAAAACAGTAAATTATTTAAAAGAACAGGACATGAGAAGTCCAGTTCTACAGTGGTACTAGCATGTACAGCGGATGGCGCTAAACTATGGCGCTAAACTAAGGCCAATGATTATTTTTAAAAGAAAAACAATGCCGAAAATCAAGTACCTTGTTGGAGTTTTTGTACATGTACAAAAAAGACTGGATGGATGAAGGGGTAAAGCTATGGCTTGAAAATGTATGGAGTAGAGTGTGTATGGAGTGTGGGATATGTTCAGGGCTCATTTAACTCAATTTTTAATTTACAGCACAAAGGAAAGGCTGACAAGAATAAACACAGATGTGGTGGTTATTCCTGCAGGATTGACATCATTGGTACAGCCACTGGATGTGTGCCTAAACAAGCCATTTAAAGATCGCATTCTTGAACAATGGAATGAGTGGATGGTTAGCGGCGAAAAGCCATTCACAAAAAGGAGGACACATGCGTGCTCCACAGTTGGATGTTTTGTGCAACTTTGTCATAAAAGCCTGGAATGATATTGATGCAGAAAAAGTAATCAAGTCTTTCAAGAAGTGTGGCATATCAAATTCATTGGATGGTATGGAGGACGATTACTTGTGGCAAGATGAAGGGGAAGCCGAAGCTGAAGCCACACCACCTGATTCAGAATTAGATCCATATGATGACAGCCTTACAAATGTAACACAAGTTGTCATTGATGAACTTATGTCAAGATGAACATGATGAGGATTTTGAAAGATTTTAAGTAACAGTAAGTCATAACCATTTTAATTAAAATTACTGTATTTAAATCAAATCTGATGTTAAGTCTAAATTTTTTTGATGTTTCTGATGTTTTTTAAAATGGTGTTTTCTCGGAAGGGGGGTAGTCTTATACAGCGAGTATAGCCCAAAACCTATGACTTCACTGGAAAAATAGGGGGTGGTCTTATACATCAGCAAATATGGTATGTCTACAGCAGAGAGCGGAAGGGAAAATTGACATTTGCAAGCAAGCCATGGCAAAAAGTCTGTCTCCAAGAATGAAAATCCTAAGGGCATTTCACACTGAGGCGCTGGGGCGTGGGCAGTAAAATGGTTAAATGGGCAGCGCCACCATGCAATGAGCGCTTTTAACTCTTTGTGCCGCTAGCGGGGGATTAAAATCTCCCCGCTCACGGCTGAAAAGCGACGCTAAGATGGTAAAGCGCCGCTAAAAATAGCGGCACATTACCGTCGTTCTAGCTGCGCTTTTCGGCCGCGAGTGGGGTGCTTTTAACCCCCACTTGCGGCCGAAAAAGTGTTAAGTGTCCACTGCAGCGACGCTGCCTATTGATTTCAATGGCTAGGGGTAATTTAGGAGTAGTGTATACACAGCTCCTAAAGCGCCTCAAAGATGCTGCTTGCAGGACTTTTTTTTAGCGTCCTGCCATCGCACCGCTCCAGTGTGAAAGCACTCGGGCGATATAGCGCCTGTAAAGCGCCTCAGTGTGAAAGTAGCCTAAGGCTTGAGTTTAACTTTCAAGTTTGCTTGTTCACAGACTATGGACATTAAACTCTTTCATAATTCTTAAGCCGTAAGATTCTGCTGCAATAGGAAGTAATAGGATTTTAGAGCCTCCCTTTGATTTAAAGATACATTTCTCCACAATGCCTTAGCATTAGGAAAACTAGGGCTGGTTTTAAAAGTGCTTTTACTTTTGGTTTAGAACACGTAGATATATTGGTGTGCATAGCCTGGCCGCAGCTTTATTTTAAGGTTGGTGCATACCGAGGGCACAGCCATTACTGTGGCCACTGAAGATATAAGCTGTCAAGCTGGGAAAGTCAATCTGCTGGTGTAGTAAACCGTCAGTTTGAGTTTGCCTTTTAACAGACAGAATGTATTGAACAGATCTTCAGGGTTTTACTAACCTCTTTCATGATTTTAATGGCTTCAACACGATTTTGTGGAGGAGCATACAGCAGAATGCGATGGTAGAGCGACTGCAAGACTGGCCTCATAGATTCAACTGTGCCCATAAGTCGAACTAGCTCTGCCGCAATGTAATAAATAGTCCTCGCAACTGGTCCACTGAGAGCTGGTGCTGTAGACGAACATGCTGATCCCCGACCCTGATCTGCTACACCTGTCGAGTGACAGTCAGAATCCACACAGATGTTATTATGTGCAGAAGTTATAGTTTTGTCATGGACTGGGTTTCCAAGGATCACCACAAGAGCAGGGCACAGCTGTTTCCTGCAGAGAAACAAAAAAAAAAGTAAATCATCTTTTATAAAAGCACTAAAAAAGGAGGCTCAAAAAATAATGATCATAATGAAGTCAATAAAGAGCAATATACCCCTCAGGTGTAGATACTAACAAAGATCATAGAGAGGGGCAGGCCCTGGCTTGCTACCGTGTAGGACCAGGGAAGAAGTAAGTAAATAGCTGCACACTGCTGATACGATCCAATAAAAGTCCTTTATTCCTCAAGGATGGGACAAACAACACAGGGACTTGACGTACAGTTAACACGTTTCACACAAAGAAGTTATGCTATGAATAAGCACTTTTACTGGATCATATCAGTAATGTGCGATTATTTACTTGCTCCTCCTCTTATAATGAAGACAACTTGAACAAAAAAAGTAATAATCACAACAACAATAATAATCACGACCAGAAATACAATAACTTCATGCCAATACTGCCACCTACCATATAAGATCCATAAATCCTTTGTGTACATTCAAAGCAGGAGATGAACTGCTGAGCATTGATAGTATACATTCTAGGTACAGGAGCTGCAATGGGTGATTTTCACTGTAAAATAAACAGAAATGATCATTTCAAAAGGTTTGCAGTACGTTAAAAGTTCAGGTGTGTTAACTATGTTGACATTTTGGGGGCCCATAAATGGGATGCCCTCCATAACACACCTACGCATGTTATTAAAGCACATTAATGCACATGAAAATGTGTGTCAATGTTCATGGTAACTCCCACATATAGGCGCGGATCCATCTTAAATATCCAATCAACCAGTACCAAAAAAACAGAGGCTTAACCATATGAAAGTGGGGAGTAAGTGTCAAACTGTTCTAAAGCTAATAAGCTGCAGTAATTTAAAACAGGTGAAAGTGGTTCAGGTTTTTTTACATCCTATAGGTCACATTCACATCTGTGCATTTTATGGAAATGGCCAGGGACTTTTTTTCTAGTTTTTGGTTCCATAGACTTCAAAAGTGTGCATTGAAAAACGCAAAATGCACCTGGAATATACAAACTGCATACTGCATAGGTGTGGACCAGGCCTAAAAAGGTTGCCTTCTTTTCCCTCCTTTTATCCCAGTTTGTAGCTATTAAAGGGGTTGTAAACCCTCGCGATTTTTCACCTTAATGGATCCCATGCATTAAGGTGAAAAAAGACCTGGCAGTCAACGCCACCAACCAACCCCAACTTACCTGGGCCACTTCATCTCTTCGGCGGGGACACACTGTCCCTCTCTCCAGGGGGTCCCAGCTCTTGATTGGATAGATTGATAGCAGTGCAGCCATTGGCTCCCAATCAAATCCAGTGACGTGGACACCTGGGGGTGGGGCCGAGTCAGGCATTCGTGTTTGTAGACGCAAATGCTGGACTCGGGAGAGTGCCCACAAGGTAACCCCCTTTGGGAGAGCGCTTCTCCTAGGGGGGTTATCTGATGCGGGGAGGAGCCGCGAGAGCCACAGGGGGACCCCAGAGGACGAGGATCAGGGCAACTCTGTGCAAAATGAGCTGCACAGTGGAGGTAAGTATGACAGGTTTGTTATTTAAAAAAACAAACGATCCTTTACGATCACTAAGCTGCCCCACTGGTTTCAATACAATTGGGTCACTAACCAAAAACAAGTGTTCAGATCAGGAAAATCAGAGTAAAGTCAAAAGTCCTTACCTGTGTATAACTGTTCTGGGTTAGTGACTCAAAGGGGGTGATATGTAGTGAGTGCAAACTCTGGTGCAGCTCTGCAGAGAAACCAATCAGCTTCCAGTTTTTTTTGTCAAAGCTTAACTGAACAAGCTGAAGTTAGAAGCTGATTGGCTACCATGTATAGCTGCACCTCATTTTGCACTCTCCAATTTTAGTAAATGAACCCCACAGTATTGAAGCAAAAGCGTCAGCATGACAGTCAGGCAACAGGCAGTGCAAGCCTCCATGTTTCTTTCAGGAAATATTTCCTTTAAAAATTGTTGTGCAGTGGATTCTTTTAACATTCCTCTCATATAGATTATGTAGTCTAGGGTTACTGATTGTCAGTAGAATGTTACTACTTTTACCATCTTTAATAGAAGAGGGTTGCTCTAAGGCAGGGTAGGCATCCTGGGGGCCTTCAGCTGTTGTGGAACTACATTTCCCATGAGGCATTACAAGGCTGGCAGTTACAATTACTCCCAGAGGCATGATGGGACTTGGTTCTGTAACAGCTGGAAGGCCCCGGGTTGCCTACCCCTGCTTTAAGGGCTGGTTCACACTAGAATCACACAGTAACATGGTGTGTGTTCCTGTGTGATTTAAGTACACTGCAATTTGGCAGCTCATTAATTTGAATGGGCTGAAAATCGCACCAGACCACGCAGGCAGTGCATTATTTCCCATACTGCGTTCTGGTGTGAACCGGCCCTAAGAGTACACGATGGGTCTGCTATACAAAATGATCAAAAAATGGAGGGGATATTTATCTGGTACAATTGGCGAGCATCCCTTTTTTTTATGAAAATACAGATTTTCCCCTTAGGGTGGGACTTTAACTGCTTGCCGACCGCCGGCTGTCAATTGACGGGCAGACGGCGCAGCTCTCGTTGCGGGTGGGCATCATATGACGGCCTCGCGTTCCCGGCCCACCAGGGGGCATGCGTGCCCCACAGACGGCAATTGCGCGCGCCTGCCGTGTCACTGGGCACCCTTGATTGCCCAGTAACACAGCAGGACCGTGGACCTGTGTGTAAACACACAGACCCACATCCTGTCAGGTGAGGAGACCGATGTGTGTTCCCAGTACAGAGGAACACCGATCGGTCTCCTCCCCTTGTGAGTCCCTGCCTCCTAGAAACATAATTAACCCCTTCCCTGCCCCCTAGTGTTAACCCCTTCCCTGCCAGTCACATTTATACAGTAATCAATGCATTTTTATAGCACTGATCACTGTATAAATGTGAATGGTCCCAAAAATGTGTCAAAAGTGTCCGATATGTCCGCCGCAATATCGCAGTCACGAAAAAAAATCGCAGATCACCGCCATTACTAGTAAAAAAATAATAAAAATGCCATAAATCTATCTCCTATTTTGTAGACACGATAACTTTTGCGCAAACCAATCAATATACGCTTATTGAGATTTTTTTTTTTTTTTTACCAAACATATGTAGAAGAATACGTATCAGCCTAAACTAAAAAAAAAATTTGTTTTAAAGAAAAATTGGATATTTATTATAGCAAAAAGTAAAAAATGTGTTTTTTTTTTTTTTCAAACTTGTCACTCTTCTTTTGTTTATAGCGCAAAAAATAAAAACCGCAGTGGCGATCAAATACCACCAAAAGAAATCTCTATTTGTGGGGAAAAAATTATAACAATTTCATCTGGGTACAGTGTTGTATGACCGCGCAATTGTCATTCAAATTGTGACAGCGCTGAAAGCTGAAAAATGGCTTGGGCAGGAAGGGGGTGAAAATGCCCTGTAATGAGCTGGTTAAAGGCACAGAATTTAATTTAAAAATAGATTTTTAATAGTATCAAAAAAAGTACACAGATATATACACACACAATGAAAGTAATGAACCAGCATATAGGGATAAGCAGCATCAGATTATATAAACAGAGCTAAAAAATAGCCATTGATTACTGTATAAATGTCACTGGCAGGGAAGGGGAACACTAGGGGGCGATCAAGGGGTTAACTGTGTTCCCTAGGTGTGTTCTAATTGTAGGGGGGATGGGACTGACTAGGGGGGAGAGAGATCGGTGTTCATACTTAGTATGAACACACAATCTCTCTCCTCTCCCCTAAGAGAACCGGGATTTGTGTGTTTACTTTGCTGTCACGTCTTAAAGGATTACATTTTTGGTTGTAACATGACAAATTGTAGGAAAATTTCTAAGGGGTGTGAATACTTTTTCAAGACACTGTAGCTCAGGGGCAAAATGTGATACTTGAGCTTTTTTAGTGTGTTTTTCACATGACAGGCAACCCATTTAGTAGCCAATGGGCTGCTGCCCAAAAATGCGAAGCAATGCTACGCTCAGATGCAAATGTAGCCTTACTGCTATAAGCAATCAAATCCGTTCCTGTTTTTTTTTTTTTTTTTTTTTTTTAGTTTAAATATAAAGTCCCACAATACTTACTTAATAACAGCCTGCAGTTTGTCACAGAGTACAGTGAGCACAGATACAACATCATCACACAGTGACTCAACGGATGGACCAGATTCTATTAACAGATGAAAAAGGAAAGAGTACATTAGATTAGACAAAAAAAGTAAAAAGCAGAAGCAAATAGATAATTTTTAACCGGTTCCCGACCGGCGCACGCCGATGCACGTCGGCAGAATGGCACGGCTGGGCAAATGGGCGTACCTGTACGTCCAATTGAATTCCCCGCCGTGCCATTGCATGCACGCGCCGGCTGGGAGCTCCGTGAGTCGGGTCGCGCGGACTCGATCGCCGCGGGGATACCCGTGATCGCCTCACGAGAGGACTGTAAACAGCATCTCCCCGTTCTGCCTAGTGACAAGTGTCACTCGATCTCTGCTCCCTGTCATTGGGAGCAGAGATCAGTGACGTCACACACCAGCTTATCCCCCTGACAGTTAGAAATCACTCCCCTAGGACACACTTAACCCCTCCCCGCCCCCTAGTGGTTAACCCCTTCACTGCCAGTGTCATTTACACAGTAATCATTTTTAATCGCACTGATTGCTGTATAAATGACAATGGTCCCAAAAATGTGTCAAAAATGTCCGACATGTCCGCCATAACGTCGCAGTCACAATAAAAATCGCTGATCGCCGCCATTTCTAGCAAAAAAAAAAAAAAATTTTAATAAAAATGATATAAAACTATCCCCTATTTAGTAAACGCTATAACTTTTGCGCAAACCAATCAATCAACGCTTATTGCGATTTTTTTTTTTACCAAAAATATGTAGAAGAATACGATCGGCCTAAACTGAGGAAAAAAAATGTTTTTTTTTTTTAATATATTTTTGGGGGATATTATAGCAAAATGTAAAAAATAATGCATTTTTTTCAAAATTGTCGCTCTTATATTGTTTATAGCGCAAAAAATAAAAAATCGCAGAGGCAATCAAATACCACCAAAAGAAAGCTCTATTTGTGGGAAAAAAGGGACGTCAATTTTGTTTGGGAGCCACGTCGCACGACCGCGCAATTGTCAGTTAAAGCGACGCAGTGCCGAATCGCAAAAAACGCTCTGGTCAGGAAGAGGGTAAAATCTTCCGGGGCTGAAGCGGTTAAAGAAATTGTTGCTGCCCAGGCATATATCTATCTATCTATCTATCTATCTATCTATCTATCTATCTATCTATCTATAACACTACTGCATTTTCAATGCATTTAAACAGGGAGGTGCGTTTGTGGTGAATTTTTTTTAAACTGACCAAAAATACAGCAAGCAGGATTTTTCACACAGCAATGGAAGTACAACGGACCAGTGTGAAGATATACAGTTGTGCTCATAAGTTTACACACCCTGGCAGAATTTTCTCATTTCTTGGCCATTTTTCAGAGAATATGAATGATAACACAAAAACTTTTCCTTCACTCATGGTTAGTGTTTGGCTGAAGCCATTTATTATCACTCAACTGTGTTTACTCTTTTTAAATCATAATCACAACAGAAACTATCTGAATGACCCGGGTAGGAAGTCTTGCCGAGGTTTGTCCTCTGACCTTTTCGGCTGTTTCCGTGGCTCTCCGGCACCCCCCTGCCTCTGGCCGCATGCGGTATTGCATCCCATTGTCAATGTGGAACAAATTATTTTCATTTACATTGACTTCAACGGGAAAACTCGCTTTAATATGCGAGTACTTTGGATTACGGGCATACTCCTGGAACGGATTATGCTCGTAATCCGAGGTTCCACTGTATTAAGAACTGGGGTATGTAAACTTTTGATCAGGGTAATTTGGGTAGTTTCTGTTGTGATTATGATTTACAAAGAGTAAAAACACAGTTGATTGATAACAAATGGCTTCTGCCAAGCACTAACCATGAGTGAAAGAAAAGTTTGTGTTATGAGCACAACAGTACATAGAATTTAAAGGGATACATTTTTCTTGAGCTTTTCTTGCTCTAAAGGTGTCAAGGGCTGAAAATAAATTCATATTCATTTAAATTAATGGATGTTAATTAAAAAAAGTTGAATATAATACAATTATATATAAAAGTATGAATTTATTTTTTAAAACTGTCATTTTTGGTTTCCGTTTTCGGGCAAGTGCTTCCTGCATTTTCAGAAGGTGTTTTTACAGTACAACAGGTGCACCGAATGGAAATTTTGGTGCTGAGACCGAAACTGAAAATTACTGTTTTTAAAAAATATTTTTATTTTTTTATATATAAATAGTATTATATATATGACAATATATAATTAATATCATGAATTTAAATAAATATGAATTTATTTATTGCTGTGCATGTATGATAATGGTGGAAACAGCCATATGGAAGTAGACTACATACATTCAACTGTCCAAAATATACAGCCTCTGAGTCCAGGGTATGGTTCTACATGGCATGTACTTGCCACTTAGGTTCAGAAGGTTTTGCGTGGTAAACGCCTTAAAAGGAACCTGGATTCTCTGGAGTCTGGCCAGGGAAAGAGTGGGTGGGTTCCCCGACTATCACACTGTACCAGTCCACCCCATGATATTCATTGGTGATGAAAGATCCAGGTAATCTTCTTCAAAAGGACTAGGGGAGAGAGAACTGGAAAAGTGTGCTCTGTCTGTGAAGTTAACCGAATGGTGGACACACGCCAACAGTGTGGAGTTGTGCTGAACATACTGTACCCTGAGCACGTAAAGAAATTTGTTGTGCTGGATAAATTAAAGCGTGAACTGGCATTTGTTGCATAATATCAATAGCGTGAGCTTGCTAGAACTACAAAACCCATAACAATAGTGAGTTTTAAAGCCCTGTTTTTTTATGCGTAATTTGGTGCATTTATTATGAAAGACCCTTATGTGCATGTTAAAATATTTCTAATATAGCAGTAACAAAACACTGTGCTAGTAAAACAATATCATAGGATCAAACACAAGCCATAATACATATGAAAGAAATCCACTCCAATTCATACTAACCTCCCACTTAATCGTTAACTTTATGAGATTTAGACAAACCACTTTAACTACCTAGGCCAGTCAACAGTAAGAAAACAAATAGGAAAGCTGGTATTTTGTATAGTTATTCACAGTACCTAATATAATATGGCATAAAACCATGTCTAAAGTCCAAAAACAACAAATCATGACTTTTATAGCTCCGATTCCTCCAAGTCAGGGGTAAGCAACCTTAAAGAGGTGGAAATCTACCTGAACAACATGGGAGAAGTCAAAGATTCCTGGCCACAGCGTCACCTCCTCATACCTGATTTAAACCTCTAATTGCCGTACTACCATGCCGCAATTGCATGCATTGCACGGCAATCATGGGTTTAAATCAGGTCTCCTGTCAAACACACTCGGATCACTTTTCAAAGGAGCAGCAGCGCATGCTACACTTGTGAATGAGCTCTTAGTTGCATTTGGCAGCGGAACCCTCGTTCACATGTAAAGCTGGGGGGGGGGGTGAAACCCTGCGGTTGAGTCCCAGTTTTATCGCCCCCATTCCCTACCCCCTTTACACCTTTGCTGCTGCAGCAGTTAAGGCCCATAATGCTTTTGGTGGGTGCTAACGCCTGTCAATCGCGACCCAATCAAGTAAATGCAAGCGGCTCGCAACTGCATGCTTCTGCAGGGTCCAAGAGATTAAAGCAGGTGGTGAGAAAGCAACACAATCCTGCCTGCTTTAACCCCTTGTTTGCTGTACTGCACAAGGTTGCAGGGCACTTGCAGAGTGGCCTCATTCACTTGAATGGGTCATGCTTGGCAGGTGCTACACCCGTCAACCATGATAGTGCATACAACTCCAGCTGCGACATGTGTACACCCCTGCCCACTGCAGTTAAAGGGGGTGCGGTTGGGGCGGGGATGATAAAAACACGTCTTAAATAGGTGGTTTTACCGCCCCCCAAACTGCAAATTTAACCGGTTGCCGACCGGCGCACGCTGATGTATGTCGGCAGAATGGCACGGCTGGGCAATTTGCCGCAGTCACGCACACCGGCCGGGAGCTCCATGAGTCGGGTCGCGGGTCCCATGGACTCCATCGTCGGGGGGATACCCGCGATGGCCTCACGGAGAGGAAGAACGGGGAGATGCTAATGTAAACAAGCATCTCACCGTTCTGCCTAGTGACAGTGTCACTGATCTCTGCTCCCTGTGATTGAGAGCAGAGATCAGTGACGTGTCACACGTAGCCACGCCCCTCCACAGTTAGAAACACTCCCCAGGACATACTTAACCCTTACATTGCCCCCTAGTGGTTAACCCCTTCACTGCCAGTGTCATTTACACAGGAATCAGTGCATTTGTATAGCACTGATTGCTGTATAAATGACAATGGTCCCAAAAATGTGTCAAAAATGTTCGATGTGTCTGCCATAATGTCGCAGTCACGATAAAAATCGCTGATCGCCGCCATTACTAGTAAAAAAAAAAAAAAAAAAATCAATAAAAATGCCAAAAACTATCCCCTATTTTGTAGACACTATAACTTTTGCACAAACCAATCAATAAACGCTTATTGCGATTTTTTTTTACCAAAAATATGTAGAAGAATACGTATCGGCCTAAACTGAGGAAAAAAAATGTTTTTTTATATATTTTTTGGGGATATTATAGCAAAAAGTAAAAAATAATGCTTTTTTTCAAAATTGTCGCTATTTTTTTGTTTATAGCGCAAAAAATAAAAACCGCAGAGGTGATCAAATACCACCAAAAGAAAGCTCTATTTGTGGGGGGAAAAAAAAGGACGTCGATTTTGTTTGGGAGCCACGTCGCATGACCGCGCAATTGTCAGTTAAAGCTACGCAGTGCCGAATCACAAAAAATGCACTGGTCAGGAAGGGGGTAAATTCTTCTGGGGCTGAAGTGGTTAAATAAACCCTTACTGTTCTGAGCCCCCTATAAGGCTGCTTTCACACTGATGTGCTGCAGTTTACCTCCACGACGGGTGCAACGCATTGTAACTGCAAATTTCCTGGGTTAGCTGCACTTTGCCATAACTTTGCCATACCTGCAGGCGTTATGCATTTTCTGAAAGCGCACCAAAACGCCTGCATTCAGAAGTTTTAAACAAAGCCAGTTTTGCGTAAACTGCAGTGCATCAGTGTGAAAGCAGCCTTATAGGGGGCTCAGAACAATATACTATTACGCCTAGGGGGAAAATCTGCCACTCGAGCCCCCCTGATTGAAACGCAAGTCGCAGTGTGGGGCAAATAAAGAGGCGGGGGTATAAGATAAAGGAGGTAATATGAGAGGCCGATCACAAAAAGCAGCTGAACCCAAGACCCCAAGAGAAAGCCTAAATTCTAGCACAATACAGAAATATCTTAAAGACATTAGCACAAAGAGCCCAGGACTGGATAAGAAACAAACAGGGACAAAAGAGAAAAAGAAAGAACTGGCGAAACAAAAGGGGGAAACAGGGGAGAATATCAGGGACGACCCAGAACAGCTCAGAGTGCTTGAACGCAGTATGATGGAGGAGCAGAGAAATTTTGCGTTAATACCCACCAAGCCTGAAATGCTTGAAATGTTTTCCAAGTTAGAAAATTCTATAAAGTCAGAGATACTGAATGTACGCACTGACATGGGCCACCTGCTGCAAAGAGTCGAGGAGGCAGAAGAAGCATCAGGAATTCAGGCTAAAGAAATACTAGATTTAAAGTCGCAGATGAAGAAGATGCAGAGCGATTATTGCACCCTGTTACACAAAGTTGAAGAGCAGGAAAATCAGAGCCGCCGCCAAAATCTGCAGATTAGATCTTTACCTGAACAAATGAATGAAGATCTGACGATCAAATTGAAAAAAATCTTTAACCCAATCTTGGGTAGAAGGGAAGAAGAGGTACTAAAGATCGACAGAGTACATAGAATCAGAAAGCCCCCAAATTTGAGGAAGGAGGTACCTAGAGATGTAATCATCAAATTCCATTCATATGAAGAAAAAGAAAAGATCTGGAGGGGTCTTCGTGGGGCTTCCCCAGTATGTTTTGAGAATACGGAATTACAAATTTTTTCGTATCTATCAGCTGGGACTCTGGCATGGAGAAGACAGCTAAGACCGCTGCTTGATCAATTAAGAAAGTCTAACATAAAGTACAGTTGGGGATTTCCCTCTTTCCTAGGAGTTATGAAAGAAGGAAGATCGATTAGACTGAGGCCCATGGAAAACCTACAGGATTTCTGTGAAAAGTTGGGCATTCCAGTTCCGGACATCCCTAGCTAAAGGGAAAAAGGGACTCAGTTGTTTTTGTGTTTTTTTTTTTTGTTTTTTTTTACAGAGGAGAATGTCTCGGACTGGGGGGTTTATTGGCATAGGGCTTGTATCTCTCTCAGTTCTTAATAACCAATATGGCTTGGGGAGGGGGGTGGGGTCCGGGGGGAGGTGGGGGGGACTAATACGGGAAAAATGTGATGCAGGTGTGGGGGGTTACGGGGTAGGACGATGTGTGGTTCGGAATGTCCGCCCCGGCCCCTTCCCCCCCACCACCACCCCATTTGTGGCGGGGTGGGGGGGGGGCACTGGTTGCCGTAGGTAGAGCCGCACCCAGGGTATGGAAGCGCATGGCATGGGATCAGCTGAGATCCACGTTGTCGGGCGCAGGGCCGGACCTAGGCCGGAGAGGGTGGGAGGGGGTGGGGGAGGGCATGGGAAAGGGGGTTTTTGGGGGGGCGGGGGAGGGCGAGGGTGGGTAGGTACCCTGCTGGGATGTGAACAAATTTCCTCAGTAAAGCTGGTGGTGGTAGGTAGACAAAACCCCCCAATAGATCGGAAAAAATTATGGAGTTAAACTTTTTTTCCTATAATGTGAAGGGCCTGAATTCCCCGGTGAAGAGGCACAAAGTGTTAAAAGAGTTGCATCATTATAGAGCGAATGTGGTATTCCTCCAGGAGACTCACCTTGCCCTGGATACAAACATTAGGTTATACTCCTCTGCTTTACCGGTCTGGTATTATAGTGATTCTCCCATAAGGAGAGCTAAGGGGGTTGCAATTGGTTTCTCAAGGTCAGTTAATTTCACCCTAATTGACAGATTGGCTGACCCGGAGGGACGTTTTCTGTTTCTGAAGGGTAAGCTGGGCAGTAAAGTAATGACTTTAGCCAATGTGTATTGCCCGAACAAAAACCCGACTGTTTTTTTGAAGCAGGTGTTGGACAATTTGATGGAGTTTAAAACAGGGGAGGTAGTTTTGGCAGGAGACTTTAATTTTTGTCTTAATCCTGTTCTGGATAGTACGTCCCGGGCACACGGGACAAGCGGGGTTCAAATAAAGAAAATTGGGCGTAAGCTGCACCAATGCCACATTATGGATGTGTGGAGAGTGCAGCATGCAAAGGTAAATGACTACACCTTCTTCTCCCCTGTGCACGGGACGTACTCAAGATTAGATTACATCATGGCTGATAATAGTTTACTGGATTTGGTGGAGGAAACCAGAATAGGGATTACCACGCTTTCGGACCATGCGCCGATTTCAGTGAGGATCAGGCTACCGGGGCCTCATCGACATCCATTCTCATGGAAATTAAACGAAAGTTTACTAAAAGATGATAACACGGTAGAATTAGTACAGAAAGAGATTGATGTTTTTTTTTTAAGGCTAATGAAAGGGGCGATATAGCATCCTCTATACTGTGGGCAGGCCTTTAAGGCATATATTAGAGGGATCCTTATATCCATTGGGGCAAAGAAAAAAAAAAGAGAGATCAAAAAGAAGGGAACAACTTATAGAGGAAATACATTCACTGGAACAAGAACATAAAAAACATAAGGGACACCATCGGGAAAGCTTCCACCAGCTGACCATAAAAAGGGAGGAGTTAAGGGATTGTCTGGAACAGGATTCGAGGAGGACATTAAATAAAATAACAAGAGACAGGTATTTTTGGGGAAATAAGTCAAGTAAGCACCTTGCTAGGTTATTAAAAAGTAAGAGAGACCCAAACTTCATCGATAGAATCCAAAATAAAAAGGGTGAGGAAGTATTTACAACTAAAGGTATAGCAGAAGAGTTCAGGAAATATTATGAGGCACTCTATACAGTAGGTCAAAAGGGACACCTAGAGCAGACAAAGGGTAGGAGGGTCGAGGAATTCCTGAGCGAAGCAGGGCTGACAAGGCTGGCGGAAGGAGACAGGACAGGCATGGATAGACCCATAACTGAAGCAGAAATTTACTCCGCATTAAAGGCTTCTCCAGCAGGAAAGAGCCCGGGCCCAGATGGGTTCACTACCTTTTTTTTAAATAAATATAAAGAAACCTTGGTGCCAAAGCTCTGCCATTTCTGGAATGACCTTGGTACCAAAAGTGTGATGGGGGAGGATTCCTTGTCCGCAACTATTACCCTGATACTAAAAGAAGGAAAAAATAATATGTTGTGCTCCAGCTATAGGCCTATTGCCCTCCTAAACGCGGATACCAAACTATACGCTAAGGTCTTGGCGGGCAGGCTGAAGGACAAAATGATGTGTCCCGGGTAGAGAGGGGAGGGACAATGGAGTTCGCTCGCTCCTCCTCGAGTCTACCAAGTCTGGTGGGTCCCCAGCTCTATTCCTGTCAATGGATGCCGAAAAAGCGTTTGACAGGGTAGACTGGGGACTCATGATTAAAACATTGGAATATCTGGGAGTTGGCCAAAGATTTATTGCATGGGTCAGAATGTTGTATAATCACCCGCCAACATCCGTTAAGGTTAACGGGGTCCTCTCAAGGCTATTTAAGATGGAGAATGGAACTAGACAAGGGTGTCCATTGTCTCCCCTATTATTCATCTTGACCTTGGAACCCCTGCTGGCGACTATCCGAAAAAACCCAGACTGTAGTGGGATAAGGATAGGAACCGAGGAACATAAACTAGCGGCGTATGCCGATGATGTCCTTTTCTATATTATGAATCCCCGGATATCGATTCCAAACTTGCTGCAGATTTTAAAAAGATATGGTGACATATCAAATTTTAAGGTAAATCTCAGCAAGTCTGAAATCTTAAATATTAACATAGACAAACAGGAAGAAGAAAAACTTTCAGGGGAATTCCACTTCCCCTGGAGAAGGGAGATAAAATATTTAGGAGTTAAACTATCCAACTCTCTGAAAAAATTGTATTTAACTAACTATATACCCTTATTGAATTTAATTAAGCAAGAAATACAAAAAATGTCCACGCGTCCACTCTCCCTGTTTGGCCACGTAAATACAATAAAAATGGTGTTGGCCCCGAAAATCCTCTATAAATTTCAGATGCTCCCAATTTCCCTACCACAGCCATATTTGAGAGCCTTGCGAGGCCTAATGGCAAAGTTTGTCTGGGGTAATAAAAAGCCACGAATAGCATATAAGGTCCTGACTAGGGGTAAAAAACAGGGTGGGCTTGCCCTACCGGACTTAAGTAAATATTATAAATCAGTGACGCTTTCACGGGTGATGGAATGGTCAAAGCCGACATCAGAAAAAAGACGGGTTAATATCGAACATAGTTTAAGTAGCACACACTTAGGGCACACTATATGGAATCCCCCAAAATACAGAGCACTTAGCACAAACACATCGGATATAACACCTAATACACTAAAATTATGGGATCAGATTCACACTCAAAATAAATGGAGTTATAATTCTCCTTTGATTTATTTGAGGGATATTAAATTCTTTGAACCCGGGATGAGGGAGGTGGGGGGGAATTGGATTAAGAACGTTAATACACAATTAAAAGACGTAATTAAAGAAGGGAAAATTCGCACATTTCACGATTTGAAAACTGAGACAGATTTAATGGAGATTGATGAGTGGCGGTACATCCAGCTGACACATTTTGTAAAGAAACTTCAGAAACCAATCAGAGGCGAAGAAGATTATAGGCCGCTTGAGCAGCTTTGTTTGAGAAAGGAATCCAGAAATATCATTTCTCGGCTATATAAAGTTTTAATGACGAGTGAGGAGCTGGATGTACCTCCCTACATCAGGAAATGGGAAAGGGAATTGGGGACACAAAGTAGTGACCACGCGATAGGGAAAATCCTGAAAATGCTGCATACCTCCTCAGTGAGTATGAGGATAACGGAAACAAATTTCAAGTGCTTGGCAGGGTGGTATGCGACCCCAGACAAACTTAGCAAATTCCAACCGGAGAAATCGGGGGAATGTTGGAGAGGGTGTAAAAATATTGGCACAATGGCCCATATATGGTGGGAGTGTCCCATCATAAAAGTGTATTGGAAGAAAATTATACACCTTAGGGTTGTCCCGATACCACTTTTTTAGGACCGAGTACAAGTACCGATACTTTTTTCAAGTACTCGCCGATACCGATTACCGATACTTTTTTTTAAATGTCACGTGACAGTGTGTTTTTTTTTTCTTTTTTTTTTTTTTTTTTTTTTTAACAGTGCTTTCTTTTTTTGTGGGGTGGGGGGTGGGGAGGGGGTGAACGGTGTATGTGTGTGGTTTTTTTTTTTTTTTTTATTTATTTATTTACAATTTTTATTTTTTAAAATAATATTTTTTTTATACTTTATTGCAATATGTGTTTTTTTTTATTTTTTTATCAGCCCTGTTGGGGGGCTTTGGTGAGATATCAGGGGTCTTAACAGACCTCTGATATCTCCCCCTTGAGACAGAGAAAGAGACAGAGGATAGAGATTCCCCAGTCCCTTTCTCTGCAGCCTCAGCTGCACTGAGAATGAATGGAGAGAAGACAGCGGCTCCTCTCCATTCATAAACTGACACATCGTAATCACAGGAGATTACAATGTTTCAGTTATGTGAATGGACAGAGTCAGCTGACTCTGTCTATTCACAAAGCAAGGAGGAGGAGGACAGCGGAACGGAGGGGGACAGAAAAGGAGAGGGGATCGGAGGTGACAGTCACAGCGGAGAGGCACATAGGAGGAGAGGGGATCGGAGGGGACAGTCACAGCGGAGAGGCACAGAGGAGGAGAGGGGATCGGAGGGGACAGTCACAGCGGAGAGGCACAGAGGAGGAGAGGGGATCGGAAGGGACAGTCACAGCGGAGAGGCACAGAGGAGGAGAGGAGATCGGAGGGGACAGTCACAGCGGAGAGGCGATCGGAGGGGACAGTCACAGCGGAGAGGCACAGAGGAGGAGAGGGGATCGGAGGGGACAGTCACAGCGGAGAGGCACAGAGGAGGAGAGGGGATCGGAGGGGACAGTCACAGCGGAGAGGGACAGAGGAGGAGAGGGGATCGGAGGGGACAGTCACAGCGGAGAGGCACAGAGGAGGAGAGGGGATCGGAGGGGACAGTCACAGCGGAGAGGCACAGAGGAGGAGAGGGAATCGGAGGGGACAGTCACAGCGGAGAGGCACAGAGAAGGAGAGGGGAACGGAGTGGGACAGCAGAGAGGCACAGAGGAAAGGAGGGGACATGGAGGAGGATGCAGTGACAGTCAGCGGTGAGCGTTCACCGCTGTGTCACTAAAGCAGCTGAAAGCCGGCGGGGGGGAGAGTCTTGTAACTCCCCCACCGCCGATCACAGCTGTCCTCCAGGTATCGGGTGAAGCAAAATGGATGGAGCCTGAGAGCCCTAAAATTCGTGAATGGTTGCTCTATGTTAATGAAATTTATATAATGGAGAGTGAGGAGGGTGCCGAAGCAGAGTTTGAGGAGGGGACTGAACCAAAAGATAAATGGGCAGGGTGGCGAAGGTATAAGAATACCTGGAGCTATGTGGAGGAGATTACTGGCTAAAGGTTAAACGGGTATAAAACAAGGGAACTAGGTGAGGGAATTAGGTTATTGAATTACATTATTGTAACTCAGCAGGATTGGGAAGGGGGGGGGGGGTATTTTGTTTTATTATTTTTTTTTTTTTTCCTAAGTTGGGGGTCATTAAAGATGGATTTTATCTATATGTATGTCAATATATGGATTTTTGTATTTTGAAAATATAAATAAAGAATTGAAAAAAAAAAAAAAAAAAGAACAATATACTATTATGACCAGTGTATTGCTTCACATTGACCTGAAGATCTCTTCTCTGCTGCTGGCACGTCTCTGGAGACCACTAGCCAGGATAAGAGGTGGACTGCAGATGGTATCATTCCACATAGGAGAAGAACCAGCACTACAGAGAAGGCATTTTATGGGTCTCTTGCTCTCTACTACAGCTCCAACTTTACAAGTAGTCCCTCTACATTGCACTTTGTTTGATGTTCTGGGATGACGGGTCAGCAAGCCCAGACCACAATCTACCAGTCACCTGTCTGCGATCTACTGGCAGATCGCGATCCACAGGTTGCTGAACCCTCCAAGTTAATAAAAGGTTAAATGTTATATGTGATGCTGTACATTATGACTGTCTTATTAAATGACCCAAATGATGTTCACTGTGCGATAGGGAAGCATATGTCTGCCTTCTCTACAACTTTATATAATGTTAAGAATGGACTGTCAAATGTATTTTTTATTTATAAATAAGTGAATTATTCACTGCTTTACTATATTTATTTCTTTGTCATTTTGTTGTCCAAACTATTGCAACAGGCATCTTTTCAGGTAACAGCATTCAAGAGCATGCTATGATGTGAATTAGACGCCAACTTGCCTTTGTTTTTTTTTCAGTTGGGTATAGTATTCAATACAAAAAACAAGGTGCCAAACCCACCCCCATAAAACATTACAGTATTAGGAAATTTCTAAACAGCAACCACCTAGTAGAACTGTCACTGCGATTGCACACAGGAATAGAAAGTCACAGAATATTGAATGTAGGAGTTTGTTGGATCAACAAAACGGAATTCGATAAATCTTCAACATTGCAAAATTAATTTAGATTTCCAAACCATCTTAATTAACATTGCACTTTTTTGTTATATCTATTACTACGCACAGCACGTGGTTACAAGGTAAACATTAATATTGAGTGAATCTCTGGATTCCCTTTCAGTTATGTGTGCAGAATAGACTTAGGGGATGATATGCAAATAGCACTGTACTCTTTTATACAGATACTTACAATTTTATACAGATCTGAAATATATTAAACGTTATGAATGGGAAAAAAAAGCAGATCTCTCAGCTGAAAAGATAAAGCTATAAAGCCTTCAACGTATCTATTAAAATTGAGCTCAGTTTAAAAATGCTGATATCAGTTAAAAAAAACAAAAACGTAGCAGGTTGCACAGCCAGAGAGAATGAATCTCCTCTACTTTTTGCCTCCTTTCCTTTTAATACAGGACTACTATGTACTTACTGATCCGCATAAAAGAAAACTGCATATTACCTTGGCTTCTGAATTCCAGTAGTGCTTCATGGATTTCAGTATTCTATTGAGAAAAAAAAATGTATATACAATTAAAATTTTAGAATTTCAGTTTTCCGCTGAGATATTACAAATTAACAAACTAAAAATGCATTACACAGAAAAACTGCATTGTGAAAAGTTGCTTTCTATGTGTGAATAGCAGGATTAGAAATTATTTGTACTTTTAGAATGCAGCAAGTTTCTCAAAGCCCATATCTGGGCAATGTTTGTTTTTTTACAAAAAAAAAAAATCTAAGCAAAAAGAAACAAACAAACAAAAAAAAAAACCAAAAAAACAAAAACTGCAATATTCACCTTCTTTCCAGTGATGTCCCCCACAGTAATTCCCATAGGTCACTAGATTCACATGGACTCATTCAAGCATGGTGTACCACATTTGTAAAATTCTAGCTTGGTTTCATACTTTGTAGGTCTAAGCAGTCTCATGTTAGGTACTGACGCCTTTTATCTTTATTAAAGAGGAAACTGCAGTCTGCTCACATAATTTGTAATAAAAACATTTTATTTGCCATTCTGAAGCTTCCCTCCAACCACTTTACATTTTATTTATATATATATATATATATATATATATATATATATATATATATATATATATATATATATAGATAGATAGATAGATAGATATGCAGAGAGAGAGAGAGATGCATGATCTCATACGCCTAGGCATTTTACCAGGCAAGAAACAGGAAGTGGGCTGTATAAGGTGTTTACTGGTAGAAAAAATATGTTTTACTATCCAAATTGAAAACAACAAGGGCAGAAGATTTAATAGATGGAAAGTTGAAAAAAATGACTGAAGTTCAGCTTTAAAGTAGAATTCCAGCTAAAGCCCATTTAGTCCTAAGAATGCTCCCTCCCCTCACCTAACATCTATACTAACGTGTAGAAAAAAAAAAGCAACCTATTGTAGCTATTACCTTACCCATTTTCAGGCCACTCCAGTCCAGTCACATGATCTGGCTCCCGTGTGTCTGCCAGCGGTGGCTGCAGGGGAATGGAGAGCGTGCTCAACAATTGCTGTGAAAGCCAAGAGTGAGGGCATCACCCATAGGCTCCCATGGTTGTCAGTGCTCCCTCCTCTCCCCTGCAGCTGCTGTTTGCTGACATAGGAGAGCCATATCACATGACCGGACCAGAGCAGGCTGAAAATAGGCAAGTATATGCACATCTCATTTTACAAGGTTAGTTAGTATAGATGATAGGCTTTAGCTGCAATTCTACTTTAAATGTGCATTCAACTCTAGGTGTGCTGTGTCTTGTTTCTACTATTTTATAAAACTTAAATTGTGGTAAACTACTATGAGTACAGAGCCCAGTTTTCCAGCATAACACTTGCAGAAGAAATTCAGCAAAGGTAGCAGTTTGGAAATTTTTGCCATGACAGTTTTCCCTAGGCTGCATTCACACCTGAACGCTCGTAAAACGCCCGAAAAAAACGCATGAAAAACACCCAACAAGCAAAATTCCATTCATTTCAATGGCACCTGTTCACATCTGAGCATTTTGTCACCTGAAGCAAAGCGCCTGAAAAACGTCCTAAGCTCAAAAAACAACATGAGCTTCTTTGGGGCAGATTACAAGCGTTTTTCTGCTTCTGGTGACCTAAACAAAATCATGGCAAAAACGAGGTAAAAATGAGCGACTTTGGAACACTCAGGTGTGAATGCAGCCTTAAAGTCCAACTTGTCTAGGGGATTGGAGAAGGGAGCTATACTATCCTAATCCTCTGACCATCCCTCCACTGGTGTTGACTTTGAAGTCAAATTTCAAATTCGTTTTAGTCATAGTCTTCTGACTAAAATACCATTTTAGTTTTAGTTCAATTATAGTCATTTGAATTGTTTTAGTTTTGGTCATATATTAGTCTACTAAAATCCCCAGTTCTTCAAATGGGTTAGTTAAATTGTAATGCATTATTTAAGTATTTCTCTAAAATTGCCAAGCTCATATACTCTTGGAGTAAAAATCAAATAACATGTTATTATTTATGATATTACGATTTGAACATGCACTACAGACACAGATTTAGCTGTTGTGATATATAATGTCTTGATAAATAAAACCAACGTTTCAAAAACAAACAAAAATACTGCTTTTTGACAAACAGAAGTGCAACTGTAAAATATAAAAAAACCTGTACACTCTATTGGCTGTAATGCCATTGAGCATATTACCTGAATATATTACCAACATTAAATACTAAGAAAAAAAAATAAGAAAAGCCATTTTCTTAACTTTCAGCAGCTTAGTAGATGTCTCCTACTTATTCTTATGTGGTAGTGCAGTGTTAACGTTGATGTCAAATTTAAATTTAGTTTTAGTCATAGTGTTTTGACTTAAATGCCAGTTTAGTTTTAGTCATATTTTAGTCATCTGAACGTTTTTTGTTTTCGTTATATTTTAGTCGGCTAAAATAGCGTTAATTTTGTTGACAAAATTAACACTGCCCCCATAAGACCAGTCCCTGCAGCGCCTGCTCCCCCATGGTCTAGCGGTCTTGTGCGGTAGACTGTTCCTGACGTCGTCGAGCCCACAGACTTGCTCTGGATGTCAGGAACAGCTCATGGCTAGATCGCGGTGGAGTGCCGTTTGATGCTGGACCGGAAAATTGGGTATAAGCTTTCTGGTTACCCCTGGACAAAATGAGCAGTTAACCCAAGCAATGCAGGGACAGCCTTATTTTATAGGAAAATGTTTTTTTTTTGCCTGGAGATGGGCTTTAACAAGCATCTTGTTTTATGACAATTATACACAATAACATCTACACCATGACATTACAGGAAAAATGTAAACAATGTCTCACCGGGCTGTCTTGCTTCTGCCGTAACTGTAATGTTAAGTCACTTAACATTTGACTGAGTGTGGCTCTCACAGCTGTGTTTATACTTCGTTGATGACAGCTTGAAACATAGGTTTCAATACACAGCTGGATAGAAGACAGAAAAGACATTAACCAACTTCAAAATATAAGCAGTCATTAAACATAGAACCCAAGTGTGATCCCTGTTTACACTAAATGAACACAACTTTTGCACACCTATATATGAGAGCAAAATAAAAATCGTAAATAATAAAAATAATGAAGAACTGGGTGCTGAATATACAATAGAGGAGTTCTCCCTATTATTCCAAGACACAGATAAAAATGGAAATTAATAGACTAGCACACCATTGATTCACACTATTTAAATTGTGTTTTGCTATGTACCAAAGGACAAAAAGTGTGTATATATACACTGTAGCAACTGGCCACATCATACATAAACAATGCTGTACACATTTTAAATAAGTACACACATTAGATTCACATAGAAATACAAAGTAACAGTATAACCCCAGATAACAGAATAGGGGGAGGCAGGGGGTGAGGTCTCAAAAAATAGGATTTTTGACTTACCGTAAAATCCGTTTCTCTGAGTTCATTGACCGACACAGTGCTTCCTTATTTAGAACCATAGTTACATAGTTACATAGTTGGTCAGGTTGAAAAAAGACACAAGTCCATCGAGATCAACCATAAAAAATAAAAATAAATAAATAAAATAAAAAATATCGTACAATTCAGTATACCCAATTCTATACCCACAGTTGATCCAGAGGAAGGCAAAAAACCCCAGCAGAGCATGCTCCAATTTGCTACAGCAGGGGAAAAAATTCCTTCCTGATCCCCCAAGAGGCAATAGAATTTTCTCTGGATCAACTTTACGTATAAATGTTAGTACCCAGTTATATTATGTACATTTAGGAAAGTATCCAGGCCTTTCTTAAAGCAATCTTCTGAGCTGGCCAGAACCACCTCTGGTGGGAGTCTATTCCACATTTTCACAGCTCTTACTATGAAGAATCCTTTCCGTATTTGGAGATGAAATCTCTTTTCCTCTAGACATAAAGAGTGCCCCCGTGTCCTCTACATTGACCGTAAAGAGAATAACTCAACACCAAGTTCCTTATATGGACTCCTTATATATTTGAACATGTTGATCATATCCCCCTTATGCTCCTCTTCTCAAGAGGGAATAGATTCAGTTCCTCTAATCCTTCCTCATAGCGGAGCTCCTCCATGCCTCTTATCAGTTTGGTTGCCCTTCTCTGAACTTTCTCCAGTTCCCTGATATCCTTTTTGAGAACTGGTGCCCAAAACTGAACTGCATATTCCAAATGAGGTCATACTAATGATTTGAACAGGGGCAAAATTATATATCTCTCTCTGGAGGGCGATATAACCCTATATAACCATAGGGTTATATCACCCCCTACAGGAGTAGGACAATAGGCAGAAAAAAAGACTTGGCTACGCCCATGGGCTGTCCTAGGTGATATACACCCCCCCTCTGCTAAAGGCCTTCAGTTTTGTCACAAGTCGCTGTGTCAAACGGATTTTACGGTAAGTCAAAAATCCTATTTACTCTCATTGACAGACACAGCGCTTCCTTATTCAGAACCATAGGGATGTCCCAAAGCAGTGCCAAACATGAGGGGTGGTGCAGCCAACAAAAAACAAACAGGCCAACCAATCTGGAGCTCAATGAGAACTACTGGAGCCCAACCTGAACAGCAAGAAAACCCCTGAGGAATGAGGGAAAAAACCCTCCAGACCGCAGCCTGCAGAACCTTGCGGCCAAAAGAGGCATCCGCAGATGCCAGCACATCCACTTTGTAAAATTTTGTGAAAGCGTGCACCAACGACATCATCACAGTCTGTCTGATCCATCTAGAAATGGTCACAGAGTAAGCAGACAGCCCCTTCTTTGGCCCATCCGCGATCTCGAACAGGGAGTCTGACCTCCGAAAGGACTCAGTGGCCGCCACATACACCCTGATCGCCTGAACCACATCCAAGGTGTGTAAGGCAAATTACCTCAGATATTGCCACCTGGGACATAGGGAAGGCAACACATTGTCTTCATTTAAATGGAAATCAGAAACAACTTTTGGAAGGAACAAAGGACAAGGATGAAGAACCACCTTGTCCTTATGAATCACCAGGTAGGGTGTGTGACAGCATAGCGCTGCCAATTCCGACACCCTGCGAGCAGAGGTGATAGCCACCAAGAAGGCCACCTTCTGTGACAGAGAGAGCAGGGAAATGTATTGAATATTTTTTAAACGGAGGCTTCTGTAGAACCGAAAGCACCAGATTCAAGTCCCACAGTGGCAAGGGAGATCGCACCGGTGTTACCACATGTCGCACCCCCTGAATGAAGGTATGCATCAGGGAATGCAAAGCCAGGAGGCATTGAAAGAAAACAGCAAAAGCCGACACCTGGCCCTTGATGGTACTCAAGGCCAAATTCTTTTCAACGCCCCTCTGAAAAGTCAAAATCCGAGCCACCGAAAAGGAACATGGGTGAAACTCCACCGACTCACACTATGAAATGTGCGCTTTCCACGTCTGATGATATACCTTCCTGGAAGTAGACATTCCTAGATTTGAGTAGTGTCGGAATCACCGACGCACGTTACCCCTTTATCCTTCAACACCTGGCTTTCAACAGCCAGGCTGTTAAAGCCAGCGGCGGTAAAGCAGGGTGGAAGATCGGCCCTTGAGATAACAGATCCTCCCTGAGAGGCAGCCACCAGGGGGAGTCTGCGACCAGATGCACCAGGTTGGCGTACCAGGACCGACGAGGCCAGTCCAGGGCCACTAGAATGACCGGAATTCTTTTGGCGTCGATCCTGCGTAACAGCCGAGGCAGAGGCTTGATAGGAGGAAAGGTGTAGATCAGACGATACTGGCCCCACTGAGCCACCAGAGCATCTGAGGCGTCCGCCAGAGGGTCCCAAGACATGGCCACAAACCTCCGCACCTTCCTGTTGACCAGGGATGCCATCAGATCTACCTCTGGAGAGCCCCAATGCAGACATACCTCCTGACGAAGGGAGGTAACCTGCCTGCCAGTTGTCCACCCCCGGAATGTGAACGGCGGGGATGGCTGGGATGAAACGCTCTGCCCACTGGAGAATGCCTGCTACTTCCAGGCCCACTAACACACTCCTTGTTCCTACCTGGTGGTTGACATAGGCCACCGCCGTGGCATTGTCCGACTGGATCCATATTGGGAGCCCCTGAAGTCGATCTGTCCAATGACCCAGAGTCTGATCGCCCAGAGTTCCAAGATTGTTAATATTTAGCCGAGATTCCTCCAGCGTCCAGCGACCCCAAGCCAAGCTCAGGCCCGGGATTCTTCCCCACTCGGACAGACTGGCATCGGCGGTGACCACCGTCCAGTACAGAGGGAGAAAGGATTTCCCCTCCCGAAGAGCCTGGGAATGAAGCCACCAGATCAGGGACCCTTTGGTTCCTTGGGTCAGCCAAATCTGACTGTCCAGAAACCCTAGACATTTGTCCCATTTTAACAAGACCTCCTTTTGCAGGGGTCTCATATGGAACTGAGCAAACGGGACCGCCTCAAATGTAGACACCATCAGGCCTAGCACCCCCATGCAAGTCCGCAGGGAGACCCACCTGCTGGACAGCAGTAAGCGGGTTGCCGCCTGTAACTTTTGAAGTTTGTCCTGCGGAAGGAACACTCTGGCCAGAGCGGAATCCAGAGTCAGACCCAGATAAACCAAATTCTGAACTGGAATCAGTGCAGACTTTTAGTAATTTATCAGCCACCCAAAATCTGCCAGAGTCTGAATAGCGATCTCCACTTTGCCCCTCAGGGTTGCTGGGGACTCTGCTCACAGCAGAAGGTTGTCCAGGTAGCCCAGAACAGCAATTCCCCCGCTGGCACAGCAGCGCCATAACCGGGGCCAACACCTTGGTGAAGACCCGAGGAGCGGAGGCGAGACCAAAGGGTAAGGCCGCAAACTGATAATGCTCCTCTCCCACAGCAAAGCGGAGGCTTAAGTAGATTGATCTGAAGCAAGGAGAAGCACTGTGAGGTAGACATAGTGTCTATTGATGAGTCAAGTACAATATTTAAATCCCCACCAAGCACCATCCTTCCCTCAACCAAAGGGCCTAATTTACGCAAAAGGGCAAGCATCATTAGGATCTGACCCTGATTGGGAGCATAAACTTTAACTAAAGTAAACAAAATATTGATTTCACATTTAAGAATAAGAAATCGGCCCCCAGGGTCGCTTACTTCTTGAATACCTGAGACTGGGAGCGAGGAATGGAAGCCTATAGCCACGCCTCTAGATTTACTTACTGAATTATTACAGAGATGTCATTTACTATTGTGACGAGTAGGCATATATGGCACTGATGAAGTTTTAAAATGTGTCTCCTGTAAGAAGAGTATCTGAACTCTTTGCATATGCATATTATATAAGATTTGTGATATGGGGTGTGAAGACCTCTAACATTGACCCAAATTTGATTGCCTCCGTGGTGAATACTGCAGCATTTTTGCATGCAGCTTACAGTTGTGCCCAATCCATCAGATGCCAAACACAGGGGAACACACCCCAAATGAATTTCCCCTTTTAATAAATAATACAAGTAAAACTAAAGTTACTTCCTCTAATGTAGCATTAATCCCTAGACAAATACCACTTCAGGGGTTCCCCGAGAGCTGTCCTCCTATAAGTTAGTGCACCAATAGTTTTGCTCAGTTGTTACGCCCACGTCCCTCAACCCCCCTTGGCCATCCGAAGTGTCAGTAAAATATATTTAGCATTTTACTGCATTTAATTTAATTCAAGACCTCGTATGTATAGAGACACACACACGTATACTCGCATGTACACATATGTATATACGTGCGCACACATATATAGTATATGCACATTGTAGCAAAGTCAGGGCTCGAGTCCCGCGGGAACGCATGGGAAAAATAAATAAATTTATATTTATTTATATATATATATATATATATATATATATATATATATATACTGCCTGTATTGATTGTGCAAAGCGGGGCCCAGGGCTGCTCACATGTTATATATTTGTATATGTGTATATGTATTTATGTATGTATATATATATATATATATATATATATATATATATATATATATATATATATATATATATATATATATATATATATATATATATATATATATATACACACACATATACACACACTTTTTCTTTCTGAGGTGGGGGGGGCCTTGGATGAGTTCCCACACTTTATTTCCCAGGACTTGACCCCTGAGCAAACTGTCATTTCACCTTTTTGTCCTTTGGATACATTAGTATAAAAAAAGAAAAACAAACTGATTGCATTTTTGGTGTACTTTTTTCACAGCAGGAACGCTGTTCCTGTTAGAAGCCACGTTCTGCAGGACTGCGAGCTGTGGCAGGCAGTGTGGGTGTGCGGGAAGGGCAGGGCGTCCATGCCAACAAGGGTCAGTCCGGCCCGGGTGCCACACATTTGGGGGGTGTGTTATCCCAGTGTGCCCGTTCTCCTTTCCCTCGGTCCTCCTCGTCCTCCAGTGGCCGCTATAACAAGGTCCTGCCTCCTAGACTCCAGTGATAGGCAGAAAATTTCCAGCGTGTATTATAGGAGGCGGGACCTTGTTACAGCAGCTGCTGGAGGAGGACAGAGGGAAGGGAGGACGGGCATGCTGGGATAACATACCCCCCCTCCCAAAGGTAGGCACCCGGGGCGGACTGACCCCCATTGGCACTGGTAAGGCTGCATTGCTGGGGACAGTGGTGAGGCCGTTTTGCTGGGGACAGTGGTGAGGCCACATTGCTGGGGGCACTGGTGAGGCCGCATTTGATGGGCACTGAGAAGTGAGCAGCCCGGGGCCTGGGCCCCACTTTGGGCAGCGTGTGTAAATATATATATATATATATATATATATATATATATATACATACATACATACATACATACATATACACACACACACACACACACACATATACACACACTTTTTATTTCTGAGGTGGGGGGGATCTTGGATGAGTTCCCACACTTTATTTCCCAGGACTTGACCCCTTGTAAGATCCTGTATATACACACAAACACACACATACACACACACACACACCTTTTTGTCCTTTGGATACATTAGCATAAAAAAAACGGATTGCATTTATGGTGTGCTAGTCAATTGCTTTTCACTTATCTGTTCTTGGTCTACCCCACATTTAATTGGCTGAGAAAAAGTATACGGATTGCACCTGCCAACTGTAATGACCAGGGTCACATACACTAAGGCCAAATTACACTATTGCATTGTGGTGTTTTGTGGTAACATTAATGTATATTACAAGTGTCAGTGTGCTGCACTGTCATTATTCAGAATGGCACCCCAACACACTGAAGCAACACACCTCAAATGCATTGCAGTACACCATGCTTCAGAAAAATATGCTGCATGCACTCTTTTTTGTCCACCATTCAAAATGAATAAGCTGTCATAAATCAATGCATGTTAACCCCGCACTGGAATGGAAAAGTGTCAATGCCCCCCCTAAAGATGTGATCATTTAGGCTTATTAGTTCTAAATCACAAAAATGTTTGTTTGCTGAATGTAGAAGAAAATAACATTCAGAACAGCCCTCAATAGTAATTATTCTAACCTTAAATGATTGGCTGCATATTTTTTCTGGAAACGTAAATATTCAAGTCATAAGGTGTTTTACACAATATCTAAATATTCTTAGAAATGTTAAGACCATGAAAACTAGAAAGTGCCCTGTGCAATATACTTCACTCTACCAAGGTAGCCCGTCACTTAGGGGGCACAAATTGCGTACCCACAAGCTCCAGTGATAGAAATTCGAGCTGCATGCAGATCTTCTGTTTAAAGCCTGGTTCACACCTATGCAGGTTGCAGATGATGCATATTCCAGGTGCATTTTGCGTTTTTTTCAATACATGTTTTGACATAGTTACATAGTTAGTCAGGTTGAAAAAAGTCTATCTAGTTCAACCAAAAAACACACAAACACACACACACACACACACACACACACACACACAATCCTATACCCACAATTGATCCAGAGGAAGGAAAAAAAACACCCAGCAAAACATGATCTAATTCTCTACAGCTGTCACTGTACAGTAGATTTCCGACTGGGGGAGGGATTAACCGAGCTGGCAGTCTAGTTAGGTGTAGTGCAGCGACATGACATGACCACCAGGATATGAAGGTTCCCTTTAGTATTCTTATTAGTGCATCATAAATAACCTTTGATATGGATAGCAAAAAATGATTCACACCTGTTTTACTAAAGGAGTTGAAGATCTTCACTGAAGGTAAGATTCACTTCAATTATTCAATCACATGAAAAACAAATTCCTGTTTATTTAATCTGCACATGATTGGATATTCAAAGTAAACACAGCCACACTTTGAGTGAATATTCTCAACTTCCTTAGTAAATCTGCCTCAACATACATTGGAACCATTTCTGTTCCCTATGGCAGTGGTCATCAACCCTGTCCTCAGGGCCCACTAACAGGCCAGGTTTGCAAGATAACTGAAATACATCACAGGTGATATCATTTGCTGCTCAGTGATTGCAGTATTCTAGTCTGCATCTCCCCAAGGTAATACATAAAACCTGGCCAGTTAGTGGGCCTTGAGGACAGGGTTGATGACCACTGCCCTATGGGACAAAGCACATGTAGTACTTTGTCGCATGTCGCAAGGTGCTTTCTAACCCTGGCTACGAGGTCTGAAGTGCACTACAACCCCCCCTCCTCCAGGCTCTCAGACAACAGCCAAAAGGATACGCTTCATAACAGCATCCTGTCTTGGCTCAGAGTATTTTACCCGAGACAAGCTGCAGCAGCAAGAATGCAGAGGCTAACACCCACCCCAACCTCTTCCATTACTCTTGCCATTGCTTGTCTCAAGAAAGTGCTCTGAGCCAAGACAAGATGCAGTTATGAAGCAGCTATCTCCTTTTCAGAGGTTGTCTGATTGGCTGTGGCTGGAGGGGAAGGGGGTGAAGGATGGACCTCATATCTAGGACCTAGAACTTACTACATGTAGTTTGTTCCATAAGGGGAAAAAAAAACTGTGAAAAATTGCAATGGTATCTTTTTTTAAATACTATTAAGTAATATTAATAAGTAAAATAGAAACCATATTGCATGTCAAACCATGATACCTCTAGAGAGCAGCAGGCTGCAGAGGACCAGGAAAAATACGACCACATAGAACAAACAGGATATGTGCAATGGAAGCTCTTATTTCATGCAACTGAGGAGATCCTGTTTTATGGCATGC
>NC_133327.1:422681038-422721038 GCF_042186555.1 Aquarana catesbeiana | reverse complement strand
AAAAAAAGCTCTTGCATATGCATCAGTTACAGAGATGAGACAAACCATTCAACACTGGCAAGAGAGCTTTTATTTGTGTAAAACCTTTATCCCAAAAAAAGTTAATAAAAAAAAAAAACCTGTTTGCTGTAACTGCTTATAAAGTGCTAACTGGAGTTCAGCTTCAACTTGTTATTGTATCTAAATCTGCTAGTATGTCTAACACTCCCCTCCTCCCTGACTGACAACACTGCTGTCCAAATCTGCCTGCTGTGCTTCTTACATAGTTACATAGTTAGTAAGGTTGAATAAAGACACCAGTCCATCTAGTTCAACCTGAGTGAGTGTGGGTGTGTGTTCACAATTGTCCCTATCCCTGTACATTGTGTCTCATTAAGATGCTCATCTATTAAATTATTATTTTTTTAAAGGTACCCATATAGCGCCATCAATTTAGGCAGAGCTCCACACATACAGCGCACACTCACATCCGGTCCCTACCCTTCATATACTAGGGCCAATTTTGGACAGAAGCCAATTAACCTACCAGCATGTCTTTGGAATGTGGGAGGAAACCGGAGTACCCGGAGGAAACCCACACAGGCACAGGGAGAACATGCAAACTCCAGGCAGGTAGTGTCGCGGTTGGGATTCAAACCAGCAACCCTTTTTTACAGCTAGGCGAGAGTGCTACCCGCTACCTACTACACCACTGTGCTGCCTTCTTCATCAATAATGGGGGCACTCTAATACAGGAGGTATGTTACTGCCAGGTGAAAACAGAAGAAAATAAGCCTAAAAGAAGGAAAAATGAATGCAGCCACCACGTCGAATGAGTGGTAAGCTGCGACAAATTACATTTTTGGTTTTGAGTTTAATACCGATTTAAAAAGCAACTTGTATTTAAAATGAATTCTTATTTCTATGGCCTCCTATAGTAGAATTGATCAGCAATACATACAGATGAGTGCTGGGTTAATTGCAAGAGGATTAAAGCAGAACTCCGGGCAAAAAAATGTTTTAATGGATTGCATAAGCAAGGCTTAGATCAGGTGTTTACTACTGCCTGTGACCTCATACATCCCCCACGTCCTGCTTTCATGACCACTGTCTTCAGGAAAGGAAATCTTCCCAGTGGGGACAAAGACATCAAATAACAAAAAAACCTGGCAAAATTTCTTGCCGTCTTAATCTGCAAAAAAAAAAAAAAGCCATAGATATCCATTTTCAACTTTCCAGACTGTAGCCCAGGGATCTCCAAACGACGGCCCTCCAGCTGTTGCAGAACTACACATCCCATGGGGCATTATAAAACACTGAAATTCACAGACATGACTAGGCATGATGGGAATTGTAGTTCCTGAACAACTGGAGGGCCATAGTTTGGAGACCCCTGCTCGGGCCCAAAGAAAAAAAAAGTTTTTGTCAGAAGTTCCACTTTAGGAGTTTATATCAAAGCATTATTAGAGCAGATGAAGGTACAAACTAAAGACAACACTTGCATTCTGACTGAAACGACATGCTTATACCTAAGACATACCTCAGCAATCTTCAGGACCGAGCTCCCATTCAGATCAAATGTTGATGTATATGTTATGCACAGAAGGACCTGCAAGTGAGTAGGACAAAAAAAAAAAGTAAACACTTTGCCAAAAATAATGATCCTTGGGCTTTCACTCTACCCAATTTTGAACTAAAGGATATGCAGACAACAACAATGTTAACAGAACTGTGAAAATTTGGAGTGCATAAAACATCCCTCATATATGTCAACTGAAAGTGTTGAAATTTGACATCCCACTCCCAATCCATGGGCATTATTATTATACAGGATTTATATAGCACCAACAGCTTGCGCAGCGCTTTACAACATGAGGGCAGACAGTACAGTTACAATACAATACAGGAGGCATCAGATGGCCCTGCTCGTTAGAGCTTACAATCTAGAAGGGAGGGTCAAATGATACAAAAGGTAATAGCTGTGGGGGCTGAGCTGATGGAGAAGATCAAAGTACAGTTGTTAGGTGGGGTGGAATAAGTTTCTCTGAAGAGGAGGGTTTTCACGGATCGTCTAAAAGCAGAGTAGGAGATAAATCAGACAGATTGGGGTAGGGAGTGCCATAAGATGGGAGAGGCTCTGGAAAAGGCCTGGAGGCGAGTATGGGAGGAGGTGAAGAGGGAGCTAGAGAGAAGGAGGTCTTAGGAGAAATGAAGAACAATTAGGTTGGTATTTTGAGACTAGGCTAGTGATGTAGGTGGGGGCTAAGCAGCGGATGGCATCAACATGAAGTTGCACTTTATGCCTTCTTTGTAGCTCATTTAGCCAAAGAATCATTTGTGAGGTTGGAGTTGAATATCAGATGACTCATTGAATCTGAAATTTCCCCTCTGTAATGCGCCATGTTCTGGACTAGACCCCGATATTCCAAAGAATAAGTCACGTTAATTTCTGAAGCTTCAGGATCCATATAAAAAATTGTTTTAAGGGCCAGGAAATTTTATCATTCCAAAAACATGTTATACATAAAAGGATTTAAATAAAAAGTATTCAGGTTCTAGGGAACAATATTAAAATCAAGACAAAAGAGAATTATATATATATATATATATATATATATATATATATATATATATATATATATATATATATATATATATATATATATATATATATATAAAATATATATAAAATGTCTGGACAGTCAACGTCACAATATCCGACAGAGCTGGTGTTACGTCAGATTAGGCGACCCGTCAGAATTGGTAACGGAAGTGACGTTCCATCCGCCATCTTGCTACACCCTGCACTCCTCCACAGAAACGATACACTGAGAAGGGGGGCATCTTGTTACACCAACCGGAGTTTTGCATTTCACAGTTATTTTTAACTGGAAACGGAGCATATATAGTGAAATACAGTATCTGGATATCCATCGGACTGTTTACATGTTGAATTATAAAAGCAGAGGTGTTCTGTCACAGTAGCAAACCTGTGAGATCAGCAGGTTTGCCGCTGCTTTTAAAATTCAACATCTAAACAGTCCGTCGGATTTCTAAATACTGTATTTCACCTTATAAGCTCCGTTTTCTGTTAAAAATAAGTCTGAAATGAAAAACTCCGGTGGTTGCCCCCTTTCACTAAGAAAAAACATTTTGAAATTGTTAAGGGGTATGAATACTTTTTGAACGCACTGTACATTCGAAAATCAAATGTTAAAAGCAAACAAAATTTTGAAGTACTTTTGATTGACATTCGTCCAGTCATTGAATGCACAAAGAATTTTCATACGACCGTTCCTATTATTATTTGTATGAACATTCGTTTCAAAATCTACCAGTGTATAGCCAGCCTAGTGTGATACTAAACAGAGAAGTGTTCATTGCTATAATTCATTCACATAAATCAATATACAATGGATATAAAAAAAAAAAAAAGTCTACAACCTCTGTTAAAATGTTGGGTTTCTGTTATGTAAAAAAAATGAGACAAAGATATATCAGTTCAGAACTTTTTCCACGTTTAATGTGACCTTTTGGCCTCTTTCACACGGATGATCTGTATGTCCGTTTTTCATCCATCCGTTTTCGGATGAAAAACGGACATACAGTCATCCCTATGGAGCATCGGATGTCAGCGGTGACATGTCCGCTGACATCCGACCCGCTCCGATCCGAAAAGTGTAACGGAGGAAAAACCTACTTTTTCCTCCGTTTTCGGATCGGATCGGATGACGACGGACACTACGGACCGTCATCATCCGATCCCCCCATAGGGGAGAGCGGCGCTCTGACAGGTCCGTCGCTGCACAGTGTGCAGCGATGCACCTGTCATCTTCCTGCTCAGCGGGGATCGGCGGAGCTATCCCCGCTGAGCAAGCGGATGTTCACGGGGCGGATCATGACTGATCTGCCCCGTGTGAAAGAGGCCATAAACTGTACAACTTAGTTGAAAAACAAACTGAAATCTTTTAGGGGGGAAGTAAAAATAAAAAAACAAAATAATGTGGTTGCATAAGTGGGGATGTAGCTGTGTTCAGAATTAAGCAATCACATTCAGCCTGGGGTCACACTATTGCATACACAGACATTGCATGTGATTCCCCCCGATCACCCCCCCCCCCCCCTTGCACCCCCTGTCACAGTGAAACCAATAGCAGTTTTTATTTTTTTACTGATCACTGCATTGGTGTCTTAGCGTAGGGTACAGCACTGCACAGACTAGGACACACTTTCACAGGGTCTCCCAAGATGCCTTCGCATTTTGAGAGACCGGAACCTGGAACAGTTACAGTTACAACCGTTACAGTTACAAAAAAAAAAAAAAAACACACCAAAAAAACAAAAAAAAAAAAATAGTTCTCGTTTTATTGTTCTCTCTCTATTCCCTCTCTATTGTTCCGCTCTTTTTAACTGCATTCTATTCTGCAATGTTTTATTGTTATTATGTTTTATCATGTTTGCTTTTCAGGTATGTGTTTTTTTTATACTTTACTGTTTACTGTGTTTTATTGTTAACCATTTTTTTGTTTTCAGGTACGCCATTCAGCTGCAGCGCGGATTTATTTATCTTGACAGCTACAGCGTTTGCTCCCACGATACATAAAGCCGTGACTCCAGCGCTGTAGGAGGTGATTTCACCACCACAGTTAAAAAAAAAAAAAAAAAGAAAAAAAGAAGAGCATATATGCTGAAGCATGGGGGCAGCAGGGGTGGAGGAGCGATTTGCTCCTAACTTTTATGGGAGGATGCCCCCATGCTTTGGCATATATATATTTTAGGCACAGGTTGCGTTAAAAAATGATTTTTTACTATGTTTTTGTTGTATTTGCTTTGCAGGTATGGTATGTCTTACTGTTATACTGTAATGTTACTTTGTTTTACCCTTACCCTTCCCCACTATATCCAAAACTCAGGTGTTTAGAGTTACACTTTAACCACTTGCCGACTGCCTCATGACAATATACGTCGGCAGAATGGCACGGGCAGGCAGAGTAACGTACCCGTACGATACTCCCCTCCCGCAGGCGGGGGGCGCGATCGCACCCCTCTGGTGCCCGAGGCGGTCGGCATCTTTGCAGGAGCGACCAGTCCTGAGGAGGAGGCCACTGATTCAGGGCCACCCCCTCCCGATCGCTCCTGACAAATGGGAAGCTTCTTCTGCTTCTGAAATGTAAACAGAAGCAGAGGAAGTGATGTCATCTCTCCTCGTGCAGCCTTTTCGTTCCGGCGCCCAAGGAGAGAAGATATCAATGTGAGTTTGAACCAACACTACACTAATGCCGCGTACACACGGTCGGACTTTTCGTCTACAAAAGTCCAACGGACGCCGACGGACTAAAGCTGGCTGGTAATCCGATCGTGTGTGGGCTTCTCCGGACTTTCAGCAGACTTTTTCAGCCTCAAATCCGACGGACTTTAGATTTGAAACATGCTTCAAATCTTTACGTCGTAACTACGACGGACCCCGAAATCCGCTCGTCTGTGTGCTAGTCCGACGGACAAAAACCCATGCTAGGGCAGCTATTGGCTACTGGCTATGAACTTCCTTATTTTAGTCCGGTGTACGTCATCACGTACGAATCCGTCGGACTTTTGTGTGGTCGTGTGTAGGCAAGTCCGTTCGTTAGAAAGTCTGCTGCAAGTCCGCCGAAAGTCCGCCGGAAGTCTGTCGGACAGGCTGTCGGACTTTTGTAGACGAAAAGTCCGACCGTGTGTACGCGGCATAACACTAGTACACATAGGCACATAAATCACCCCCCTGCACCCACTGTCACAGTGACACCAATAGCAGTTTTTATTTTTTTACTGATCACTGCATTGGTGTCATTTTGTGACTGTTATAAGTGTTAGGGCTGTTAGTGGTAGGCCCCTTTAGGTCTAGGGTACCCCCCAACCCCCCTAATAAAGGTTTAACCCCTTGATCGCCCCCAGTGTCACTAATCGATCATTTTTCTGATCGCCGTATAAGTTTCACGTGTGACGCTAGTTAGCCTGTTAGTTATTTAGGTTCACCGTCACCCCCATATACTACCTAATATAGGTTTTAAACCTGATTGCCCCCTATTTAACCCTTTTACCAGTGATCACCATATAAGTGTTACGGGTGACTCTGGTTAGTTTGTTTTTTTATACCCGCCCTTTATTACCCAATAAAAAAGGTTTAACCCGCTGATCACTCGGCGGGTGATATCAGTTAGGTTTTAGGGTCAGATAGGGTCTGCGGCGCCCCAGGCAGTGTCAGATTAGCGCCAGTAGCGCTAACACCCACGCACGCAGCAAACACCTCCCTTACTGGTATAGTGTCTGAACAGGTCGATATCTGATCAGATCTATACTAGCGTCCCCAACAGTTTAGGGTTCCCAAAAATGCAGTGTTAGCGGGATCAGCCCAGATACTTGCTAGCACCTGCGTTTTGCCCCTTCGCCCAGCCCACCCAAGTGCAGTATCGATTGATCACCATCACTTACTAAACATATAACTGCAGCGTTCGCCTGAGCCCTGCGATCGCCAACAGTTTTTTGGTAGCGTTTGATACAGTTGCTGACAGCCTAGGAGTTTTTTACCTGTGAGTCTCAGTAAATCAGTATCAGTAAATTAAGAGCCCAAAATGGCAAATTGAAGGTACAGTAGTGAAGACCCAATTTAGTGAAGACCCAATTTACCATATGCCCGTGTTCTCTGCCTCCATAACCGGGGCACGATACGAGCAGATCTTGCGGTTCATGCATTTCAACAACAATGAACTCTGTCGTCCTCGTGGAGACCCTGGATACGATCAGCTCTACAAAATTCGGCCCCTCATAAACCACTTCAACCAACGTTTTTTAGACTTGTTTACTCCCCATCAAGTTGTCTGCGTTGATGAGTCCCTGATTAAGTTTTCTGGCCGCTTGTCTTTCAAACAGTATCTTCCCAGCAAGCGTGCCAGATACGGGGTCAAGATGTATAAGCTCTGTGATAGGGCCACAGGCTACACATGTAGTTTTATGGTTTACGAGGGAAGAGATAGTCACGTAGAGCCGCCGAACTACCCAGATTACATAGGGAGCGCTGGCAAGATTGTGTGGGACTTGGTGTCACCCTTATTTGGAAAGGGGTACCATTTGTATGTGGACAATTATTACACGAGCATGCCACTTTTTAGTCACTTGTTTGATCATCAGATTGGCGCATGTGGCACCGTGCAATCTAATCCCCAGCTTTCCCCAGCGGCTTGTAGATTCCCATCTTAGGCTGGGGGAGAGAACCTGCTTGAAGTGTAATAACTTGCTCTCTGTGAAGTGGAGAGATAATAAGAATGTTTTCGTTCTTTCTTCCCTTCATGCAGACACGACGGTCCAAATTCCTACGGCGACTGGTGTTGTGGAGTAACCCCTCTGTGTCCAGGACTATAACCAAAATATGGGAGGGGTGGACCTCAACGACCAGTTGTTGGCGCCGTACCTAGTTACCCGTAAGGCCAGACGCTGGTACAAAAAAGTGTCTGTATACTTATTTCAATTGGCTTTGCTGAACGCTCATGTGCTATACAGAGCCTCAGGACGGACTGGATCCTTCCTTAAATTCCAGGAAGAGATCGTCAGAGCCCTTCGGTTTCCAGACGGTGCTCCACCTCACCATCCCAATCCAAATGCAGTAAGCCGGCTGCATGAGAGGCATTTTCTGTATGTCCTCCCGAGTACCCCTACCAAACGAGCCCCCCAAAGAAGATGTCATGTCTGTAGCAAGCACGGATATAGGCGCGACACCCACTATTATTGTCCCTCCTTGTCCTGACAATCCTGGTCTTTGCATTGGTGAATGTTTTGAACGCTACCATACACTAGTGGAGTTTTAGCGTAGGGTACAGCGCTGCACAGACTAGGACACACTTTCACAGGGTCTCCCAAGATGCCATCGCATTTTGAGAGATGCAAACCTGGAACTGTTAGTTACAACCACTAAAGTTACAAAAAAAAAAAAACCACACAAAAAAATTATATAAAATAAAAAAACCAAAAATAGTTGTCGTTTTATTGTTCTCTCTCTCTCTCTCTCTCTCTTGTTCTGCTCTTTTTTACTGTATTCTATTCTGCAATGTTTGTTATTATGTTTTATTATGTTTGCTTTTCAGGTATGTAATTTTTATATACATTACTGTTTACTGTGTTTTATTGTTAACCATTTTTTTGTTTTCCGGTACGCCATTTAGCTGCAGCACGGATTTATTTACCTTGACAGCAACAGCGTTTGCTCCCACGATACATAAAGCTGTGACTCCAGCACTGTAGGAGGTGATTTCACCACCACAGTTAAAAAAAAAAGTGCATATATGCCGAAACATGGGGGCTGCAGGGGTGGAGGAGTGATTTGCTCCTAACTTTTGGGGCGGATGCTCCCATGCTGCGGCCTATATTTTTTAGGCCATTCAACTGCAGCACTGATTTATGCATCTTGACAACAACAGCGTTTGCTCCCACGATACATAAAGCCATGACTCCAGCGCTGTAGGAGGTGATTTCACCACCACAGTTAAAAACAAAATGGTGCATGTATGCCCATCATTAGAAGTGGGTGAATGAAGGGAGGTATTCTAATGGTGGGCATACCCACCGATCAATCTTTTTTTTGTTCAGCCCACAGGCTGCATGAAAAAAAAAAAAAATTACAATATATGCCCAACAAGGACCAGCAACGTACTGGTATGTTGCTGGACTTTGAGTGGTTATACCAGAATGATGCCTGCGGGTTTAGGTGCCATCTTGGTATTATTCTTTTCAGTCAGTGGTCGACTTTCATGTAAAAGCAATCCTAGCCAGCTAATTAGCCTCTAGACTGCTTTTAAAAGCAGTGGGAGGGAATGTCCCCCCCCCCCACCGCCAGTGGTTCCGCCAGCTGACCATAGAGCCGATCAGAGACCAGAATGGCTCCAATCATCTCTATGGCCTAAAAAACCAGAAGCTGCGAGCATTTCATGACTTAGATTTTGCCGGATGTAAACAGCGCCACTGGGAAATTGGGAAAGCATTTTATCACACCGATCTTGGTGTGGTCAGATGCTTTGAGGGAAGAAGCGAGATCTAGGGTCTAATACCCCATTTTTTTCAAAAGAGTACCTGTGACTACTTTTGCTATCTCACGTGATATTTATATTCCCTGAGATAACAATAAAAATGATTTAAAAAAAAAAATAAAAATGAAAGGAACGGTTTAAAAATAAAATAAAAAAGCAAAATAAACAATTAATGCCCCCCCCTGCTCTCGCGCAAAGGTGAACGCAAGCGTCTGTCTGGCGTTCATATGTAAACAGCAATTGCACCATGCATGTGAGGTATCACCGCGAAGGTCAGATCGAGGGCAGTAATTTTAGCCGCAGACCTCCTCTGTAAATCTAAAGTGGTAACCTGTAAAGGCTTTTAAATATGTATGTAGTTTGTCGCCGCTGCACGTTTGTGCGCAATTTTAAAGCATGTCGTGTTTGGTATCCATGTACTTGGCCTAAGATCATCTTTTTTATCTCATCAAACATTTGGGCAATATAGTGTGTTTTAGTGCATTCAAATTTTTTTAAAAAGTGTGTTTTTTCGCAAAAAAATGCGTTTGAAAAATCGCTGCGCAAATACGGTGTGAAAAAAAAAAAGAAACGCCCACCAGTTTAATCTGTAGGGCCTTTGCTTTAAAAATATATATTGTTTGGGGGTTCAAAGTAATTTTCTTGCAAAAAAAATTATTTTTTCATGTAAACAAAAAGTGTCAGAAAGGGCTTTGTGTTCAAGTGGTTAGAAGAGTGGGTGATGTGTGACATAAGCTTCTAAATGTTGTGCATAAAATGCCAGGACAGTTCAAAACCCCCCAAATGACCCCATTTTGGAAAGTAGACACCCCAAGCTATTTGCTGAGAGGCATGTCGAGCCCATGGAATATTTTATATTTTGACACAAGTTGCGGGAAAAAGACAATTTTGTTTTTGTGCACAAAGTTGTCACTAAATGATATATTGCTCAAACATGCCATGGGCATATGTGAAATTACACCCCATAATACATTCTGTTGCTTCTCCTGACTATGGGGATACCACGTGTGAGACTTTTTGGGAGCCTAGCCACGTACGGGACCCCGAAAACCAAGCACCATCAATAGGCTTTCTAAGGGTGTAAATTTTTTATTTCACTCCTCACTGCCTATGACAGTTTTGGAGGCCATGGAATGCCCAGATGGCACAAAACCCCCCCAAATGACCCTATTTTGGAAAGTAGATACCCCAAGCTATTTGCTGAGAGGTATAGTGAGTATTTTGCAGACCTTGCTTTTTGTCACAAAGTTTTTAAAATTGAAAAAAATGAAAAGAAATAAAAAAGAATTTTTCTTTCTTCATTTTCAAAAACAAATGAGAACTGCAAAATACTGACCATGCCTCTCAGCAAATAGCTTGGGGTGTCTACTTTCCAAAATGGGGTCCTTTGGGGGGGTTTGTGCCATCTTGGCATTTTATGGCCTCCAAAACTGTGATAGGTAGTGAGGAGTGAAATAAAAAATGTATGCTCTTAGAAATCCTGAAGGCGGTGATTGGTTTTCGGGGCGCCGTACGCAGCTAGGCTCCCAAAAAGTCCCACACATGGTATCCCAATACTCAGGAAAAGCAGCAGAATGTATTTTGGGGTGTAATTCCACATATGCCCATGGCACGTTTGAGCAATATATCATTTAGTGACAACTTTTTGTAAAAAAAAAAAAAATTTTTTTTTTTTTTGTCATTATTCAATCACTTGGGACAAAAAAATTAAATATTCAATGGGCTCAACATGCCTCTCAGCAATTTCCATGGGGTGTCTACTTTCCAAAATGGGGTCATTTGGGGGGGGTTTGTACTGCCCCGCCATTTTAGCACCTCAATGAGATAGGCAGTCATAAACTAAAAGCTATGTAAATTCCAGAAAATGTACCCTAGTTTGTAGATGCTATAACTTTTGCACAAACCAATAAATATACGCCTATTGACGTTTTTTTTTCACCAAAGACATGTGGCTGAATACATTTTGGCCTAAATGTATGACTAAAAATGAGTTTATTGGATGTTTCTTATAACAAAAAGTAGAAAATATTTTTTTTTTTCAAAATTTTCGGTCTTTTTTTGTTTATATCGCACAAATCAAAATCAAAGAGGCAATCAAATACCATCAAAAGAAAGCTCTATTTGTGTGAGCAAAAGGATGCAAATTTTGTTTGGGTACAACATTGCATGACCGCGCAATTACCAGTTAAAGCAGCGCAGTGCCAAATTGTAAAAAGTCGTCTGGTCTTTAGGCAGCCAAATGGTCCGGAGCTTAAGTGGTTAAACACCCATTACTTTTGCTCTGTACAGGCAAAGTGGACTAAAGTAGCAAAGAACTGTCTCATCGCCTCTATTTGCACCAGATTGCCTGCATACTTTAAGAATACGTAATCCCAACCACTAAAATCTCATATCAGCTTTAACGTGTTTTAATTTTCAATTTGAAATATGCACTTTTTCTTCGAAGAACACCTGGTTATACTGCAATGAAGGTCCCTTTTCGGGCACTTCCGGTTAAAGAGTGACAAACGCTTTGTCCCTGTCTCCTAACTGTGCTTCCTGCATTATCAGCCTGTCACATGGGCTTCCGTTGGGGACCACGAGGGGCCATGCTAGAACACATTACACCATCATGTTCCACTGTTGTCACCATCAGGAAAACTTCCCTGAGAAATGTCACACAGTCATCACAGGAGAGCATGTAGACAGGACATGGCTGCAGGAGATCAGGACTGAGATGCGGCAAAAGTGAAAACAGGCATTTTTTTTTTTTTTAAAAGGCAAAGGTTTATGATGCAGTGTTGTAAATGTCATTCATTTAGGGTTTACATCTACTTTAATACACCTGGCGGTTTGTATAGAAAAATCTCTAGTACTAGACTGCAGTGACTATTGCTCAGGCAGTGTTCTAGCTGACTCAAGTTTCTCTTTTTTTTTTTTCTGGAAAGTAACCCTAATCCTGTACAGTTGAACAGGACATCAGCCCAGGTTTAGCACACCAGATGGAGATGAGCTGACAGGTTATTCCGGTTCCTAAGTACACGTTAACTATTGACTTTCAAAGAGGAGACATTTGTTTAAACTCAATTATATGATCAGAAAGGTAAGCAGTATTTTCCAGTCTCTCCAGTTCGCAGAGCATTTATAGAAGTTAAATAATGTGTATATGCTGCAGGCAAACAAAATCTTCCATTTAGCCTATAAGCATGTACATATAATTTTGTTATTCTTTAAAAGCAGATCTAGCATCAGCATCATTTATAGTCTTCATACATGCTAAGCAAGGTCTAAGTGCAACACGTAATGATATTTGTCATGTCTATCAGAAATCACAGCACTTCCTCGACACAATATCTTCATTTCCTTTTCCTTATCAGAAAAAAGCACCATTCCTTTACAGGATTTATCCAGTGTAATAATGAGCGAATTCGCCCACATTTCATCAAATTCTTCAGAAAATGCACTGAATGTAACTTTGCAAACTGCACTGAATTCAGGCCAGGGTTGTGGGGACAAGGGTCTCTTCCTTCCCCACAACCCTGGCCTGAATTCAGTGCAGTTTGCAAAGTTACACTCAGTCCATTTTCTGAAGAATTTGATGAAATGTGGGCGAATTCACTCACTATTACGCTGGATACATCCTGTAATAAAGGAATGGTGGGGAGGTGCTTTGGGGTGCAGAGCTCGAATAAGGGTCTCGTATGGATTTTGGCAGACACTCATACCATTTTTTTTATTTTCCATTTTTGCATTGGGTTCCCCTCAAAATCCATATCAGGTCTAAAAGGGCCTGGTATAGATTGGGGGGGGGCACACTGTTTTTTTTCTGATCAAACATGTGCAATTCAGATACGTTCCCACAGAAGTAGTCTGGAATTTGCATCTGAACTGCACCGCAGTGCTATAGAAAACGCACAGGACTCTTTAAATTTCCAGTGAATTCACACTCCCGCTGCACCGCACATATGTGAACCGGATCAAAAGGCTGCACAGGGCATTATGGTGAGTGCCAGAATTAATAAAGGTCAAATTTGTTGTTGATGAATGTTGGCACTTAAAACACCCTGAATGGGCTTATAGCAGCTAATACTGAAGCACAAGTTCATAGCGAATGTAAATTTGAAAAAGTTTGTTGATCTCATCAATAATCCAGACTTGGCTGCCTGCAACATCCTGGACATAAATGCTGGTTCAGAGAAGATGCCATCATGTAAATTCTGGTGCCAGTGCAGTTATTTGCTGTGTTCACAAATGTCTCACATACTGTAGATTAGCCCCTGCTCTCTCACCTTATGATTTGCTACAAAAAGTTACAATGTTGCAGTCTGATCACTTTACAAGCTTCCATGAATACGATTCCTGACTTCACAATATACATGGACTATATCATTAAAGCGGTTGTAAACCGCTGCACTTTTTTTTTTTTTTTTTGCCTCACTTGCAAGGCAAAGGCATAGAGTGCTAGTATGCATCGCATACTAGCAGATTATGTGAAACTTACCTCAAAACTAAGCCTTTCAGCAATGCTATGTCATTGCTGGAGTCGGCATCCATCTCTACCCGGTCTTCCGTCCGGGTTCGCGGTTCCGGCTTTGTGACTGCCCAGAGCTGCGAGAACGCCACACTCCCACACATGCGTGTGGGAGCCGCCAGTCATGGCACACTGCTCTGAAGAAATTACATGGGCGGCCGTTCCTTCAGAGCTCATGCACCAGTGATGTAACTGGCTGCTAGGACAGTAAATATCTCCTAAACGGTGCATGTTTAGGAGATATTTACACTACCTATAGGTAAGCCTTAATATAGGCTTACTTATAGGTAAAACTTAAAGATGGAAGTTTACTTCCCCTCTAAAAAGTAGTCCATGAACTCCAGCCAAGTGGCTTTCCCGAGGCTCAGATGATGTCATAAGCCTGCTGCAGGCAGTAGAAAGCTCTTCTTCAGTCCCCTCTCCTTTAGTGACCACAATGCTACATCTATCATATATGACAGACATTTTTTAAAAGTATAGAGTTTAAAGGCAAAACTTTTTTCCTTGATTTGGATAGAGTGGATAGGGATGAGAACACCTGTCAGTTTTTATTGTTATCTGTGCCCCAGTTAAGGAGATTCCCCCTCTCTATTCGTCCTGTTTACCATGAACTTTGAAGTGAAAGTAAAAGAAAATCCCTTATTTTGGGTTGTCCCCAGAAAAGCAATAGTGGGGAAACCTTCCAATGGGGCACTAGTTCTGGTGACCTGGGGGTCCCCAAGAAATTCTCTTAATTTGCAGGGATTTCCTTTCACTTCCTGTTTGGCCTTGGGACAGGAAGTGAAAGGAAATCTCTGCAATGGGAGACAAAAAGATGAAAAAAAATCTGACCCTCCCTCGCTCAATCCAAAATGAAAAAAAGAGAAAGAAAAAAGAAGAAAAAGAAGAAAGAAGAAAGAAGAAAGAAAAAAGAAGAAAAAGAAGAAAAAGAAGAAAAAGAAGAAAAAGAAGAAAAAGAAGAAAAAGAAGAAAGAAGAAAGAAGAAAGAAGAAGAAAGTTTTGAATATAGTTTTACTTTAAGGCCCGGTTCACACTTCTCCGGCTCTGCATGCTGTGTTTTTCGGGGGCATGGAAGCCTATGCATTTGAATGGGCTGTTCTGCCTCCTGAAAACACAGTGAAAAGGTCCCTGCTCTATTTCTTAAATCGCAGCCCACACAGAAACTGCAAGTGCAGTGCGGTTCCCAGAGCTGGAAGCAGCTGCTGCAATTTCCAGTGCATATAAATTTAAAATAGGATTAAAAGGCATCCGCACACATCTCCTGCGTTTTCTGCGCAAGTAGTTGCAGCTGCTGGAACAGGTGTGGACCTGCAGCTGGAACCATCTGCAGAAGTGTGACCCAAGTCTAGCACTGCCAGGAACTGCAAAGGGACTATAATTTATTTGGTTTTTAGGATTGTGTATTTCTAAACCAGCATGTCAATCCAAGAAATAGATAAAGACTTGGAACAATGAGTTAAGTTTGAAAGAATACATGTATTTTTCTATAAAATCTACTTATTCTACTGTCCTTTACCCTCCTAAAACGTATTTATACTCTCTACTGCAGACCTCAGACACAGACATACCTTAACTAGTTTGCCTCTTTTAAAGTGTCTGGTACGTTCAAAACAGAACAGGATTAAAACAAGCTCACAGCTGCAGTAATAGCTGTCAGTTTGTTTTAATACTTATCAGTGGGCACTGGGCTTTATAGTCGCCTGATCACTTTTACATGACTGGTACATGCTGTTTTCCCCTCTCCGAGCTCTTCCCACTCCTCCCAGGAGCACAACAGCTACTGTCAGGATGGCGAGCGGGAAGGAGATCAGGGAACATCTGTTCCCTGATCCACTCTGCAGAAGTCTGAATTTGAAACACTCAGCTCTGAGCACATCTTATGCAGAGCTGTCAAAATCCCAGCTGTCGCAATTCTGTGCTCAGTCGGTTAGAGCGGAGGGCAGGGGAGACTTTAGGGGGTCCAATAAGTTGCTGTTGTCTCCAAAAGAGGACTTGTCATCTGCCCAATGCTATCACATAGGGGATTGTTAGTCCCTGTTGATAACAATAATGTTAAAAAGAAAAAATATGCTTAAAAAAAAAAAAATTAAGATTAAATGAAAATAATAAAAAAAAAAAATAAGCAAAAAGCAACTCTGCAGCTCTCTGCACACACCCAAAAATCATTTATAGTTTACTCTAAACTGATAAGCTGTAAAGGCATTTAAAAGCATTACCTATTGATAATTTGAAGTCACAGACACACCCATCCAGCCCTGCTGTTGATAGCTGCTGAAGCTGGACGGTGCACTGATGGGTACTAATGTATTTTTTTTTCAAAATCTTTTTAAAGGGTACTAATGTTTAGAGCAGTACAGGGGGTCCCCGGGTTACAAACAAGTTAGGGACTGTAGGTTTGTTCTTAAGTTGAATCTGGTTGTAAGTCGGAACAGGTACATTTTTTAAGTGTAGCTCCAGCCAAAAAAAACTATTTTTAAGCTTTTTGGATAGCATAGGGAAGGGTTGACACCCCTGTAACATTTGTTTTGCTGTGTGTGCCCCTGTTCAGAAGATTTCACCTCACTTTCTGTCCCAATGACAGTTGGATTTTGAAAATTTTGGGTTGTTGTGGAAACAAGGATTGGTGATAAAGCATCAGTGGAGGTACCTTTTCCCCATAATAGCACAGGAGTGAATTTCCCTTCCTAGGGGTAGATTTCCTCTCACTTTCTGTTGTCTCCTTCCGTTTGTAAGTAGGAGTCGTTTGTAAGTCGGATGTTTGTAACTAGGGGACCCCCTGTATGTACCCAGAAAAAACGCCTGGAAAGCAAGCAATCTGTGTTCTGAACATTTGTCCCTGAGCACATACAGCAGCTTTTTTAGCTTCTCATAGAGGTTTACAGACTGCCAACAGTGGGGCTGGACAGTGCTTCGGTGCCCTCTGTCCACACCTAAATACTGGAGTCTCATGGGCTAAACACCCAGTGTACACGACATTGTAGGTGCCTGCACATACTAAAATGGGAATGTTCAAGCAAAAGCAGCTCTTCTTGCAGTTCTGCTTTAAAATTAAAACAGATTTTTTACAAATTCAAACAAAAAAAAATTTTTTTAATTTAATAATCACTATACACAATATGTGCATTCGTATCCTTTAATTCATTATATACTGCATACCTTCATAACCTCCACCTGTAGATCTTCATGTAGGGATGGAGTCACTTTAACAGCATTGAGCATTTGGTTAAGTAGCTGCCGCTCATCTGAGTCTGTTTCCACGGATACAAATCTGTCGTCAGCCAGAAGCTTCTATAGTAAAAACAGTAGCAGAAAAGAAATGCGTCAGCTTTGAGGTCACTGACTTTGCTCACTGTGCAACCTGTCATCTGAATCCAAATAATACCTTACCATCAACATAGCAGAACAATGTATATATTTTTCCCAACAAAGCAAAAACATACAATCATCAATTTCATTAATGAGGGGCTCTTTGGCATGCACGGTATCTTTCTCTTTATAGCCACTAGCGTGTTACTGAAAAAGACAGTTTATTATTCCTCTAATGAAGGTGTACACCTTATCTGCAAATCAGAAATATAACAATAATAACCCTAAAGTAATGTCTTTACAGTTAGGACTGTCACTTTTTTTTTAATCGGAAAAATTATAAAAAAAATTATAGGGAAAGGTTAGTTTTGTAATTTTTTTACAAAAAGATTAGGATTACTGAGTCTATTCTAATTAGAAATACGTAGACTTATTTTTCTACATAAGATAAATATCCATGGTACACATGCAAGCCCAACGTTGGCAATACATGCTTTGATAAATCATCAGCGTCTTTTCCGACCAATTCGTTCTTATAGGAACAATCAATCTATTCTGTTGACAACTTATTCGATCAATATGCCACACACAGGGAAGTAGATTTTGATCAACACTTAAAGCAGAGTTCCAGCCGTTTTTGTGTTTACTGAAAGTCAGCAGCTAGAAAAAGTGTATCTGCTGACTTTTAATAAACACACACTCACCTGTCCCACGATCCAGCGATGCGGCTGCCCGAACCCTCCGTTCTCGCCTTTCCCTCTCCCTGGCGCCGGCATTACTAGTGTGGACACCCGGCTGTGACAGCTTGCGGTTATGATTACGATTGTATCTTATCAATTGCATCTCTGTGTCTATCACGTAAGCTCATAATCCAATTGTAATATGATTGTATTCATGAACAAAGTACTGTATTGTAGTGGTTGATCGATGCAAAAAGATTGAGAATTTTCTGCCCGGTCTGATCAACCCAGTTTGATTGATTTATTAGTTTAGGCTGAATTCAATCAGAAAGAATGCTATGGCTATTCAGGTGTTTGTGGTTTTGATCGAATTACAGATCGGTCAGATAAGAAAATCAAAGCATGGTATGATAAGACAGATAGCCAACTGCAGTGTAGTCATTTTGTAGACCCTTCGTGCTCTTTTTACATCTCTAAAGCCGGCCATAAATGGTTTGAATCTCGCCCAGTTCAGCAGGGACCGGCCAAGATTCGAACCATGTATGGGAAGGCTGAATGTACCCAAGTTGATTAAATCGATGAACTCAGGTACAACCACCCTGTTGAATTTTTCATATGATTATTGCCAGCAGCTATAGCCGCCAGCAATAATCACTGTATGTTCTTTCGGCCGGGACGGCTCCCCCCCCCCCACCACCAGAAGAACACAATGGCTCTGCGGGAGGGATTCCCCACTCATCACAGTGGTTGCAGGAAAGAAAATCGCACCTATGGCCGGCTTTAGGGCGATTCACATCAGCACGTTGCAATAATGCACCTAAATGGCACCCACAGTGCACCTTTCCAGCATCCCTGAATTGCAGCAAACCCCAATGCAGGGTATCACACTGCCAAATGTTGCACGTGTGATTTTTAGTCCCTTGTGGTTCAATAGGCGGTTCATTCTAATGAACGGGCTCTGCCTTAACATAGCAGGCATTAATACATGTGTGTTAAAAGCACTGCAGAGTGTATTTTGACATTCAATATTTTGTCAGATGTGGACCCTTATCTTTGTGTACCCTGTAACTGTTGTACTCTTTTTTTACTCTGTTTGTACATTTTGCCTTTAAATCTAATAAAAACAAATTTAAAAAGAAAGCACTACAGTGGATCAGGCTGGTGTGAATGGGCCCCAAGTCCAACTACTTAAGTTCCTTCTCCTATATATCCACTGTGGACCAGAATAATGGTTACATTTCAGCTTATGTGCCTACTGACTTAGCTGTAACTTTGAAATGACTTATGATACCAAAGTAATATAAAGATTTTCTTTATACAGTAAAAGTGTTATTTCCTTTTTATTCTTTGCATGGCAGAAAATTAAAAAACAAGCAGAACACACTGCTCTACTGCCACATGGTTAGAAAAAATAAATCTGTATGGCCTTTGTTGACAGGCTTCTATTAGCTTCAAATGGGTTTTACGTGTCCATATGAAAAAGCCTTTCACTTGAATTTAATTAGAAACAATAAGAAAAATGGACACTTACATAGTGGATTATGCAAGAACAGATTCAAAAAGGAGTTTCTCTCCGCAAAATGTTGAACATTAAGCAATGATGCAGAAATAAAGAGTAACCAAGCCAAGCAATATTCAATTGTTAGGCGATCAAATAGAGCCATGCCTGAAATTGCAATACGTTTCATGCCCAAAAACGGGGCCCTTCAGGTGGCGACCCTAGAACTATGAAACAATACAGTCATCTACGGGACCAAAAAGAGGTACCGCTCTAGCTAGTGGGCAAAAAGCCAGTGCCGAGGTAGAGAGAATCAAAAAAAAAAGGGTGAGAAGATAAGAGAAAAAAAAAGGGGTAGAGAAAGAAGGGGAAAAAAAAAAAAGAAAAGAAAAAAAGGCAAGGGGTGGGGGAGGCCATCTCTGTCCGGAGGCTCGCTGTAGAAAATACTAACACACTGTAATAGATTACAGTTCCAGAAAGCATGTAGGCGGTTGTGTTGATTGAAGTAATCTAGCCATGGCTACCGGGTACACAGAAATGTATCATGTGTGTCAGTTAGAATCGCCATCAATTTCTCATTCGCTAGGGTACCATGCACCCGACTTTTCACTTCGTCGAAGTTGAGAATGAGCAACTTCTGTGCTTTGCAATCGTCTGTTTCGAGGCCGAGAATATATGCGTCACAAGAGCGCGCTCTCATTTGGTAGCGCCTTCTATCGGTTTGTGTAGGGGAGCCTCCCAAGGGTACACATCTATAAAAGTCTATGATGGTAGAAAACTCTTTTGAAGCAAATCAAAGGCAGGTCAGGAGGAGGTTAAAGGGGTTGTAAACCCTCAAGGTTTTTCACCTTAATGCATTCTATGCCACAAGGTGAAAAACCTTTTGTAGTGCAGCAGCCCCCCAGAGCTCCCCTTTTACTTACCTGAACCCGATCGGTCCATCAACAGGGACGAGCACAGCAGCTCCAGCTGCTGTCTCAGGTCCTCATTGGATAGATTGATAGGAGCGCAGCCATTGGTTCCGGCTGCAGTCAATCAAATCCAGTGACAGGGGGCAGGGCCGAGTACTGCTGTCTGGGTCAATGGACGCAGCAGCAGGACTCGGGAGCACTCCCACATGGGTGTCCTCTTGGAATGCGGGTCTCCAAGGGGGCACTCAATGCGCGGAGGACCTAGGAGCGCTGCTGGGGGACACCAGAAGAGGAGCATCGGGGCCACTCTGTGCAAAACCCTTGCACATAGGAGGCAAGTATAACATGTTTGTTATTTAAAAAAAAAACGAACCTTTACAACCACTTTAACTGCAGGTCAAATACACTTATATAAATTATGAAAAACTTCAGAAGCATCTCATCAAACTGATGCTGTCAACACAAGCCCAAAGCCCATCAACACAGTCCTATAGGGTGAAAAAAGTGACTACAAGCAGTTCCCGAATTACAAACATCCGACTTACAAACAACTCATACTTACAGACAGAGAAGGGAGACAACAGGGATTGAGAGGAAATCTACCCCTAGGAAGGGAAATTCACTCCTGTAATGCCGCGTGTACACGAGCGGACTTTTCGGCAGACTTGGTCTGGCGGACCGGACTCCGTCGGACAATTCGTTCGTGTGTGGGCTCCAGCGGACTTTTTTTTCCCAAAAGTCCGACGGACCTAGAAATAAAACATGTTTCAAATCTTTCCGACGGACTCGAGTCCAGTTGAAAAATCCGCTTGTCTGTATGCTAGTCTGACAGACTAAAACCGACGCTAGGGCAGCTATTGGCTACTGGCTATCAACTTCCTTATTTTAGTCTGGTTGTACGTCATCATGTACAAATCCGTCAGACTTTGGTGTGATCGTGTATAGGCAAGTCTGTTCTTTAGGAAAGTCCGTTGGAAGTCCGCCGAATGTCCGTCGGATAGACCGTCGGACCAGTCCGGTCGAAAAGTCAGCTCGTGTGTACGCGGCATAATAGTTATCATGGGAAAAAGGTGTCTCCACTGAAGCTTTATCACCAATCGTGGTTTCCACAACAACCCAAAATTTTCAAAATCCAATTGTCACAGGGACAAAAAGTGAGGTGAAATCTTTTGATTAGGGGCACAGACAGCAAAATGTTACAGGGGTGTTAACCCTTCCTTATGCTATCCAAAAAAATATATTTTTTGGTCTGGGGTTACAGTGCTTTGAAAAAGTATTCATACCCCTTGAAATTTTCCACATTTTGTCATGTTACAACCAAAAATGTAAATGTATTTTATTGGGATTTTATGTGATAGACCAACACAACGTGGCACATAATTGTGAAGTGGAAGGAAAATGATAAATGGTTATCAAATGTTTTTTTACACATAAATATCTGAAAAGTGCGGCATGCATTTGTATTCAGTCCCCTTTACTCTGATATCCCCAACTAAAATCTTATGGAACCAATTGCCTTCAGAAGTTACCCAAGTAGTAAATAAAGTCCACCTGTGTGTAATTTAATTTCAGTATAAATACAGTTGTTCTTTTAAGCCCTCAGAGGTTTGTTAGAAAACCTTAGTGAACAAACAGCATCACGAAGGCCAAGGAACACACCAGGACAGGTCAGGGATAAAGTTGTGGAGAAGATTAAAGCAGGGTTAAGTTATAAAAAAAATCCCAAGCTTTGAACATCTCAAGGAGCACTGTTCAATCCATCATCCAAAAATGGAAAGCATATTGCACAAATGAAAGCCTACCAAGACATGGCCATCCACCTAAACTGACAGGCCGGGCAAGAAGAGCATTAATCAGAGAAGTAGCCAAGAGGCCCATGGTAACTTTGGAGGAGCTGCAGAGATCCACAGCTCAGGTGGGAGAAACTGTCTACAGGACATCTATTAGTTGTGCACTCCACAGATCTGTCCTTTATGGAAGAGTGGCAAGAAGAAAGCCATTGTTGAAAGAAAGCCATAAGAAGTCCTGCTTGCAGTTTGCAAGAAGCTATGTGGGGGACACAGCAAACATGTGGAAGAAGGTGCTCTGATCAGATGAAACCAAATTTGAACTTTTTGGCCTAAAGGCAAAGCAGTATGTGTGGCGGAAAACTAACACTGCACATCACCCTGAACACCCCATCCCCACTGTGAAACATGGTGGTGGCAGCATCATGTTGTTGGGATGCTTTCCTTCAGCAGGGAAAGGGAAGCTGGTCAGCGTTGATAGGAAGATGGATGGAGCCAAATACAGGGCAATCTTAGAAGAAAAACTGTTCGAGTCTGCAAAAGACTTGAGACTGGGGCGGAGGTTGACCTTCCAGCAGGACAACGACCCTAAACAAAAAGCCAGAGCTATAATGGAATGATTTAGATCAAAGCATATTCATGTGTTAGAATGGCCCAGTCAAAGACCTAAATCCAATTGAGAATCTGTGGCAAGACTTTGAAATTGCTGTTCACAGACGCTCTCCATCCAATCTGACAGAGCTTGAGCTATTTTGCAAAGAAGAATGGGCAACAATATCACTCTCTAGATGTGCAAAGCTGGTAGAGACATCCTCCGAAAGTCTTGCAGCTGTAATTGCAGCGAAAAGTGATTCTACAAAGTATTGACTCAGGGGGGCTGAATACAAATGCACGCCAGACTTTTCACATATTTGTAAAAAAAAATTGAAAACCATTTATCATTTTCGTCCCACTTCACAATTATGTGTCACTTTGTGTTGGTCTATCACATAACATCCCAATAAAATACATGTTTTTGGTTGTAACATGATAAAATGTAGAAAATTTCAAGGGTTATGAATAATTTTTCAAGGCACTGTACACTGAAAAAAAAAAATACTTGTTTCAACTTACATACAAATTCAATTTAAAGTGACTGTAAAGTCTCGTTTTTCAAAAACAAAACAAAAAAACAAATATGTTATACTTACCTCCTCTGTGCAGTTGGTTTTGCACAGAACAGCCTGGATCCTCCTCTTCTTGGGTCCCTCTTCGGTGCTCCTGCCTCCCCTTCCTGTCGACTGACCCCGCAACAAGCAGCTTGCTATGGGGGCACCCGAGCCGAGTCACGGCTCCGTGTGTCCATTCAAACACGGAGCCCCGACCCGGCCCTTCTCGCCCCTGATTGGCTAACTGGCTTTGATCAATGGCACCACTGCTGTGTCTCAGCCAACCAGGAGGAGAGTCCCGGACGACTATGATACTCGTGGACATCGCTGAAGAGAGAAGGGGCTCAGGTAAAAAATTAGGGGGTGCTAAGGAGGGTGCTACACACAGAAGGTTTTTTTTATCTTAATGCATAGAATGCATTAAGATAAAAAAAAAACTTCTGTCTTTAAAACTCCTTTAATCAATTGAAAATTCTGTTAAGGGAAAAAGTGAGGAGCCCACATCCCTAGTTTATGACCCAAACAAAAAGAACCCTCTACGTGGGACTTTTTAGGGCATCCATAACTTCAATGGTATATAAAAAATATATATTTTATTGAAAAAGGTTAAAAATATGTTCCACAACAAAATACAATATAAGAAGAGATGTAATTAACATAACAGATAACCATTAGATCAGTCAACACATTTGGTTTGATGAAGAATATATTATCCCAACGCGTTTCAAATGTTAACAACTTTAAGTATTTTCTTCTTCATGGGCAATTATGAGTCAAAAGATAGTTATGCGGTAGGGTGAGAGAAATTGCATATAAAACTACATCAATACTTTAAAAGGGAAAGTTTATCCTTTGCTGCTGTAGGTCACAAGAGAAGCGGTAAACGGGGGGGGGGGGGCCACGAGAGCCCCCAACCCCCCCCAGCCACTGAGAGATAAGAAGTCCCCACCACGTGGTGCCTATTAGTTGTACAGCGTTAGCCCAACTTGAGTTTCCTAAAAATGTAGAGAGGCACAGAAAGGTATCCTAATAATAGGAAATCAAGTCCATTGGAAGACAGGGTTCACTGAGATAGGGATATTACTTCTAAAAACGTATTGAAGTTTGAACCATTTCTCAAGAAGGGGTGAGAGTATAAAGCAAAATCAATCTTGATATTCAGCAAATATCTGAGGGATATCAAATAGCCCCAATTGGAATGCCTCTGGAATCCAAAACCTGCTTGGCAGCAGTGGAGCAACAACAAACCAAATGTGTTGACTGATCTAATGGTTATCTGTTATGTTAACTGCACATCTTATATTGTATTTTGTTATGGAACAAATTTTTTATCTTTTTCAATAAAATATATATTTTTATATACCATTGAAGTGATTGATGCCCTAAAAAGTCCCATATAGAGGGTTCTTGTTTGTTACAACTCCTTTAGGAATAAACCTACAGAACCTACTGCCTGTAAATAAGAACACCTTTGATTAAAAAGATGAATAAAACAAAACAAATTAGCTGTGCTTCACAGTGTGGCAAAAATAAAAAAAATAGAACTGGTCACGTTCAGCAGGAGATACCGCCTTCCACCATGCCCCATTAAGATAGGTGGAACCTCGTCACAACCTTGATGTAACCACATTCAATGGGCATGGTTGTGGTGTGGTGAGAAGAGATTTCAGTTTCAAAAAATCCCTCTTCCAACAGGTAAGCGGGAGGTGGCCAGTCACTGCTGACAAAGCGATCCACCAGGGACTCTGAGTCAGCAGCTAGGCCCATGTGAAAGAGGCTTAAGAGTGTAATGGATTTAACGTTTTCTTCCATCAAAAGTCACTGGATAGGAGTAACCAGTTTGTCACTTAAGAGTTGTGGGAACCACATTTTTGGCAACAAACTCTTGTATTTCCCCTTTCTTCCCAGTGAAATCCCTGAAAATGATGTTTTATAAAATTGTTGTGCCACTGACAGTACCAAACTATATTAGAATTAGGTCTTGACTGCCTGTCATCTACCTCCATGTTTTGAAAATAATGTATTTTCTGTGTCTGTAAGAAAGATTTCACCTTACTTCCTGGTCTTTTTGACCCCTCGTCACTGGTACAGGAAATAAGGAACATCTCTCCAACAAAAACACAAACAACCATGAAAATCAGTCAGGAGTTCTACCCCTTAAAGTGGATGTAAACTCCATTCATGAAATCTGACCTGGGGACATATATCTGTAGTGTCTACTTCTCTCTCTCTCCGAAGCTCTAGGTCCCATGTCTTTCTGCTGCTCTGTTCCTGTTATCAGCATAACTTCTGACAAGCTCTCCGACACAGGAGATAAAACCAGCTGGAAATTTGTGTTGGGGAGGGTGATCAGAGACAGATAAGCAGAGAGATGGTCTATTTAGACTGCAGCTATGCAAGTTTCTTCTTTCCTCTGCCTATGTGCAGGGGGGGGTGCATTTCCTCCAATCAGCTCTCACACAGTGTATACCCAGACTCCACACTATGTACACTTTTTAAAGAATGTAGAAAGCTGAAGACAGCAGATATACATGTAAAACTTATGTAGGGAGATTTTTTTCATCCCTGTGTATCATCTGAGGCTCACTTCGCTGGGTATATGTGAGGGTTTACATCCACTTTAACTACCAGGGCATTCGTAGCTCAAACCTAATGTAACATAACTCAAAATGTAAAAGGGTTTTATTGCTGTCTGGGTCAACTAACGAATTTGCACTAACTTCCTGTGTCAGGAACCACTGTTTCTGGGAAAAGAATGGAGGTGAAGTCGCCTTTAATGGTGACAAAGAGCAATAAACATCTGACAAACGTTTTATTCTTTGTCAGAACAAAATGTTACCACTGTTCTCCTGCTAACAGTAGTGGGCAGAGAGTATACTACCCACAACAACAGAGATTTTACCTATATACCATGATCAGAGAACATCAGAGATCACTTCTTTATTTACTATAAACAGCAAAAAGTTGAATTTTCTGTGCTGGACTTTTTTGTTAACATTTTTTTTACAAAGTAGCAATTTATTTCCTCTAAAACTGAAACTTTGGCACATTTATTATCAGGACACATGTAACTGAATAAACTAAATCTTTATTATGGTCTCTTACCTGCATTCCAGCCAGTGCATGTTGGGCCAGCTTGATATTTTTTGACTCCAAAGCAAGTTGAAGGGGAAAAAGGCACTTTTCCCTAAACAAAAACATTATGAAAGAAAGAATGATTAGATATACTCTAAGTCAGAGTTGTCAAACTCAATTTAATTGAGGGCCACATCAGTAGTATGGTTCTCTCAATAGATGGGCTTTACCTGGGGTGCACTACATAAAGAGTGTAGAATTCAGGGGTGCGCTGTGTACAGAATGCAGGGTTTAGGGGTGTGCTATGCCCAGTGTGCAGTCCTAACCTCCCAGAAAAAGACCCCCCCCCCCCCAAGCTTCCCCACATCTCTCTCTCTCTCTCTCCTACCTGGCCCAGCTAGTACCTCCCTGTGTAGGCAGCTCTACTACCCGTGTATTTGGCTCTGGTACCTTCCTGAGTAGGTGGCTCTGCCTCTCTTTGCAGGGAGACTGTTCTCTCTGAGATTCTGGAGATCTGTCCCCATCCATCTGTCAGTCCTGGGAGACAATGAGAGCAAAGCTGACCCTTGTAAACACAGGAGACCTCAGGGGTCATTTACTAAAGGCAGATCCACTGTGCACTACCGTAGTTGCCGTAGATCTGAGGGGGACATGCAAGGAAAATAAACAGAATATTTGCTTGCGCACGATTGGATGATAGAAATCAGCAGAGCTTCCCCTCAGATCTACAAGACTGCAGTGCACAGTGGATTTGCCTCTAGTAAATCAACCCCATTGTGTTTGACATATGTGCTCTAGATGAAATGAAAATTCAGTGTCTGATGGAAGGTCCCATATAAAACTGAAGTCAACACATAATTTGCAACAAACTAACACAAACTTCTACTAAGCAGATTATATGCGGAATATGTAATTGCAGATCAGGAGAGATAGATAGATAGATAGATAGATAGATAGATAGATAGATAGATAGATAGATAGATAGATAGATAGATAGATAGATAGATAGATAGATAGATAGATAGATAGATAGATAGATAGATAGATAGATAGATAGATAGATAGATAGATAGATAGATAGATAGATAGATAGATAGATAGATAGATAGATAGATAGATAGGTTTATTTAGTAGAGATAACAAAAAGTACAATTATTATGTGCAAGGTGAAAGAACCCAACCTACTACAGTATTGTTTTACTGACCTGAGTATATAGTAAACTGAAATCTGATTAGAAGCTATAGGTCACTGCATTTTGGAGGCCTTTAATAAGGGATGCACTTCAGACAAAACTACAACCTTAATATGAATTCAGGAACATGACTTGGTAGTCCACGACTTTCCTTTTTCATAAGCTGGAAAGCAACTGAGCACCCAACTACTCAAAACTGCCTTATTGCTAGAAATCAGGCCCGGATCTAGCCTGTCTGATGTGGGGTACAGTAAAAATGTTGAGGTGGTGGAGGATGGGGTTGGCAGGGCAGTGTACAGGATCAGCAGTTTGTAGGCCAGTGTACCAGTGCTATTCGTTTTTAGGAGAGCATACAGTGGTCAGCTGGGCAGTGTACAGTGGGTCAGCAGGGGAGTGCACAGGAATTGGTAAGGCAGTGGGCGACCGCTGGTAGGAGAGAGGACAGGGGTGACCGCTAGCAGGAGAGAGGACAGGGGTGACTGCTGACATGGCACTCAGCATTGCTCCCATCCCTGCACTGTACATACACAGCCTGAGCCCAGACAGCGAGAAATTCCTCCTCCACTCTTTCCCACGCAACACAGAGCTAAAATTTAATTCTCTTTCGCACAACTAGGATCTGCACTGTGGGGTTGATTTACTAAAGGCAAAAAGACTGTGCACTTCGGAAAGTGCAGCTGCACACGACAAGAGCAGTTGCTCCAGAGTTTAGTAAATGAGCAGAAGCTCTGTTGACTTTCATCAACCAATCATGTGCAAGCAAAAATGCTGTTTTTTTTTTTTTTTTTTTCCTTGCATGTGTTTGGGTATTCTTTGCAAAGTGAAGCTTTACCTCATTTACTAAGCTCTGGAGCAACTGCACTTGCAGAGTGCAATTGCATTTTCCAAGGTGCACAGTCTATTGGCCTTTAGTAAATCAACCCCTATGTGTAGTTGGTGACTATGTTGCACTTCTGACCTGTAAAATTACCTGGTCAGAATGGCAGTGCAGCTGTAGTAACCAGCTACACACAGTGCAGCAGATTGTAGCTACTCTGTGTTGTGTGGGGAGGAGCCGAGGAGGAAATCCTGCTGCCTAGGTTGTGAGTGGGAAGCTTTGGGGGGGGGGGGGGGCGCACAACTGAAATCTGGAGCCCACCCCAGCCCCTCCCTAGATCCGGCTATGCAAAAAAAAAAAAAAAATGGTATTGGAGATATTTTAAAGACATAACTACATAGTTGCCGGCCAGATATTATATACTGCAATGTCCTAACTATCTCAGAAAGCGGAACCCCTATAGAACACACGTGAGAAGTTTCCTGCAATCTTACTCCACTGGAAGAACATAAAAAACTCAAATTATGGTAAGTGTAATGGTCTATGACTAAAGCCCCATACACACTATCAGATTTTCTGCTGATTTTTGTCTTCAGATTTACCAAAACCATATAATATGAGGTCAAACCTTAGGAGTTTCAATTTGTATGCGATCAGGCAGGCCCGTGCACTACATGGTTTTGGTAAGTCTGAAGACAAAAATCAGCAGAAAATCTGATAGTGTGTATAGGGCTTAATACGTTTCTTCTAGCAGACAGGAACCAGGGTAGCAGATTTGGATTGATATTGCTTGCATACCCACTAATGGTTCCACTGAGTAATTAGAAAGCATTGAAGTCATCAGTTGGTACATTGTTATGTCCAGAAAACAGAAATCTGGATATCTGCCCGCAGGCTCGAAGGTCAGCAATAATGCAGCAGAAAAGTGACTCCCAGAGATCAATGATAGCAACTGTAAAATAATGGCATTATGACTGCAGAGTCTGTTTTAAACCAGCCATTAATGAGAGGTTGATTTAAAAACGTATTAAATGTGCACCTAAAAACTTAACTTTTTAATAAAAATTGAGTGAGTAAACAGTCTCGCTAGACTGGAATATATAAAGCGTATATACAGAAGAGCTTTTTTTTTTTTTTTTTTTTTTTTATATATATAGGATAAAACTCATATTGGGTTTTTATCACTTTATATCATCCAACTGAGACGACCTACCCCATGACAATAGTCACAGAGATAGAAAGTGATGGGGAGTCCAATATTTATTGTCACTAGGATATCTTCCAGTGGGGGAAACAGTTCTGATGGCATCTGTCTAAGAAAATATTTAAATATTTCCCTTCATTTACTGTTGGGTCTCCAGTGCAAGAAGTACGTTTGGAAATCTCCCTAATGTGTGCACAGAATAAAGAGCGGTCAGAGGTTTTAACAATTAAATGCTCTAGCCAAAAACTCCAACCAGCAAGCTTAGTAAAATATACAGTACAGCCAGCTGTGGCTTCTACCATGGGGAAAATAGGGGCTACTAACTGTATGGGCCCTCTGATCTTCTAGATTGTAAGCTCTAATGAGCAGGGCCCTCTGATCCCTCCTGTATTGATTTGTATTGTAACTGTCCTGTCTGCCCCCATGTTGTAAAGCTCTGTGCAAACTGTTGGCGCTATAGAAATCCTGTATAATATAATAACTGGAGCACCCAATTTAACTGGTTTTACCTAGAAAATAAAAGGTCAGCATGATTTTTTATAGGGATTACTGCAGTGCATCTTATGTGAACGTTGCAGAAAATCATTTTCTTTTTATAAAATTATTGGAACATTGGATGGCAAAAGTGGATGCCCTCTGCTTACCTGTTGTGGGGGTCCCAGAACATTTGCAATGATGACCATAAAATAGAATCTTGTGCTACTGCTACTATTTGGAATACTACAGTTCCTGAAGTCCCCAGCACTGGTCCATATATAATAGAATAGCCTTGTGCAGATATTTTGATCAGTAAAGCAATACGCCAATGTTCTTTGTCCAAATAGCATTATAATGTTTCAAAGCTTTGCAAGGTCAGACGCGTAGGTGAAAGAAAAAAAAGTGAGATGACTCAAAGCTAGGATTCTCCTATTAGAATTCTGTACTTGCCATTTAAAAAAAGATTCTCATAAGCAAGAGTGCTGCAGTCAGTGCTCATTGTAGCTAAGGTGCTCTACACAGGGAGCCATAACAGCTTGTATGTTGCAAAGGCTAGAAACTTGCTTGAATTCCACTGGAGTATTAATTTTCTCAAAGTGGCAAACTCATTAGAAATCAGGGTTAATCATCAGTTACATATGCATAGGTGATTGCTCCCCGCATACCTGCAAGTTAGCTTCCAGATCTCAAAGTTGTATTTACTTTTTTTTTAAAACAACCATTATGTGCTTTCACCATGCGGCAGAAAGTGGTAAGACTAGTGATTGGTGTGCAATTTGCTGTCTCAAATGAAATGCTCATCACCTGCAACCGGGTCCCAATTATCATTTTTGTATCCTCCCGCTCATCCAGCAGTTCCTGTAATCTGTGGAATTTTAGGCTAGGTTCACAACTAGCTGTTTCCTACGTGTTGCGTTTGCACAGGCACAGCAGTCCATTAATTTGAATAGGCTGCTGTACCTGTGGGAAACACACGAAAAAGGTCTGTGCACCTTTTCAAAATCGCAGATGCACTGAAACAGCATAGTGCTTTTGCAACATGTGTTTTTTTGTTTTTTTTTTAAATCCTCCTCTTCTGGGGTACCTCAGCGGCACTTCTGGCTCCTCCTCTTCTCGAGTGCCCGTTGGAGAGCCGCTCTCCCTCGGGGCACTTGTGCGGGCGCGTTCCCGTATCCTGCTGCTGCGTCCATTGACACAGACAGCAGGACTCGACCCCGACCCCGGCTCACATGTCATTGGATTTGATTGACAGCAATGAGAGCCAATAGCTGCGCTGCTATCAATCTATCCAATCAGGACCCGAGACACCGGCTGGAGCTGTCGTGCTTGTCCCCGTCGCTGAAAAGGGGGGCTCTGAGGGGACTGCTGCATCACAGGAGGTTTTTCACCTTAATGCATAGAATGCATTTTTTAAAGTCAGCAGCTACAGACACTGTTGCTGATCTTTAATAAGGACACTTGCCTGTCCAGGGAGCCTGTGATGTCGTGACCCAGCCCCCCCCCCAGGGCTGTCAATCCGTCCATTAGATCGTTTGCAGGCACAGTCATTTTAACTAAGGGAAACCTTAGTTACCAAGGCTCAACTGCCGGTTTCCTACTGCGCATGTGCGAGACGCGTGGAGCTTTGTGAATGGCCAACTTGTCTTCTGGGACACAAACAGGTCCCAGAAGACGGGGGGGCTCGCCGCACAAGAGGACATGACGACCTGCGCCACAGCCCGGCTAGAACAGAAGTACACTTGGTACTTCAAAAAAGGTAATAAAGAAAAAAAAATAAAAATATCCAAAAACGAGGAGTGGAGAGGTGGTCTTTAGTTTAAGACCACCTTTCAAAAGTGGGTGGAACTCCGCTTTAAGGTGAAAAACCTTGAGGGTTTACAACCCCTTTAATATAAAAAAAAAACCTTCTGTGTGTAGCAGCCGCCCCAGCACCTCACTTACTTACCTGGGCCCCATCTCTCTCCAGGGATGTCCACGAGTGTCTTAGCCATCCGGGACTCTCCTCCTGATTGGCTGAGACACAGCAGCGGCGCCATTGGCTCCTGCGGCTGTCAATCAAAATCAGTTAGCCAATCAGGGGAAAGAGGGGGCGGGTCAGGGTTCCGTGGTCTGAATGTGACTCGACTCGGGTGCCCCCATAGCAAGCTCCTTGCTGTGAGGGCACTCGACAGGAGGGAGGGGCAAGGAGCAGCGAAGAGGGACCCGGGAAGAGGAGGATCCAGGCTGCTCTGTACAAAACCACTACACAGAGGGGTTAAGTGTAACATGTTTGTTATTTTTACTTTTTTTAAACAAGACTTTACAATGCCTGCCCCCCCCCCCATCTACTAAAGAGCAGCGAGTGTGGGCACATTTTCGATTTACACACATGCTCACACCCACATAAGTGTGAACCTAGTCTTACACTTCCTCCTCATTTTGAACCTTGTCAATTTTTTATTCCTCTCGTCGTGGGGTGATGTTCCCTTCAATAAGTGATATGCATCAGCACCCTATTGGGGACCCCATCCGGTGTGTGATATCACTCCAGTAATGTCACACTATTTCAGGAGCTCCATACATGTAGCTTGCAAAGTTTGATCATACTGGGCCATGTTACTTCTGGCTTCTTATGCATTTGACCCATGAAGTGGAGGCGGATGTCACAACCACTCCAGATGTCCTGAATTTTAACTCACTGAGCAGACAACTCACATCTACATTAACACATCTGGTATATAGCACATTGAGCATGCATAGTAGAGCATATCATAGTCTCAATGTCTTGCATTGCACCTCACCATTTGCATCCTGGACTATCAAAATCACCTCTGTTAAAAAAAAAAAAAAAAAAAAGCTCGCTATCAGGTCAATCTGTATCTGTTCAGTTTCTCACATGCAGTCCCTCTCTAACAAGAAATCCCCCTAACAAGGCAGTCTTTTTGAGCAAGGCAGTCTCTCAATTTGCTCCCTGCATAAAAAGGACAGTCTTCAGGACAGTCTCTCTGTAACAGTTCATATTTCCTTTTTCTCCCTCTTAAAAGAAAGAACAAGGCGATTTGCTAAAGTGACATAAAGTGAATGCTCACAGACAAAATATACATATAAAACCTTGTTCAGTCAGGCAGGTATAAAATAATGTATGAAAATATTTCACATATATGATTTGCAGACTGCATCAGAGCTCAAGTTTCTTTTCATATGGCTAACATTAACTGTCTTGCTTAAAGTGGAACTACACTGCATCTGAGCACTACAAACCAAAAACGCTGTTTAATTCATTTTTAACATTCAAAAGCAAACTCCCTCAACCATCTGTGTCTCCGTGCTTTATTTTGCTGAAAAATAAATTAACCCCCCCCCCTAGCATTTCTTGTCGTGGCCATCTTGAGTAAGGGCAGGTGATTCACTTAGCATTTGCTTCCTGGAATAAATCTGCCCTTAACATAGGCACGCTAAAGCTGAGTAAACCCCTCCTGAAGACTCCTAGGAAGTGGGACTTGATTCAACTAAGCATGGAAACCAGGAGTAGCAAAAAATGTAAAAAAAAAAAAAAAAAGGAGTTTAACACCAGTGAATATAATATACTTTCCTATCTCTATACTAATGCTAGAAGAACAGAGATTAAAAAAAGTCAGTGTTGATTGAGAGAGTGAAGTTCTGCTTTAAGGGCCAGTTCACATCACAAAAACTCAGTCCGGATGCGTTTCTGTATGCACGTTTTTGATACGTTCTGTTTTTTTTGGGTTTTTTTTCCGCACCCCTCAGTTGCTCTTTATCTTAAGTGACTCATTCCAGCTCCCTTTGTGTTTTGGTCCTCTCATTTGAGCAAAGTACAGTCCTAAATGAAACAATACTTAACCCAGAAGGCTAAGAAAAACCTATATCACTGGTGCAATCAGTACTGAATATATGCTAGATGTTAAAGTGGAGTTCCACCCCCGCATGAAAAAATTTAAAGCCAGCAGCTACACATGCTGTAGCTGCTGACTTAACAATAGGACACTTACTTCTCCTGGAATCCAGCGATGTCAGCACCCCAGCCGATGTTCCCATCAGCTCTCAGGTGCTGCCGCTGCAATAGCCTGTAAGGGAACCCGGCAGTGAAGCCTTGCGGCATCACAGCTGGTTCCCTAGTACGCATGCGCGAAGCGTGCTGCACTCTCTAAATAGCTCGTTGGCGGGGGAAGGAGGAGGGGGGGCTGGACTTTTGACATACCTCGCCACGGTGAGGCCTGATGGAAGTAGGGACAGGTACCTGTCAAAAACAGATACCCGCTACCCCCCCCCCCCCCCCCGAAAGGTGCCAAATGTGGCACTGGAAGGAGGGGGGAGACAGATAAGCAGAGCTTCCACTTTTGGCAAAGAGAAAGGGAGACATGAGGCAACTCTGATATCCAACTTTTAAACACTTCGGGACTATACAAGATGCTTTCAAATATTCACTCATACGAATAAAATATAATTGGTAAAATGCAAATGATCAGAAATAAAACTGACACATAGAAATAATATGATCAGCTAGCAAAGATATAATGTAATTAGGAGAAATAATGTTTTGTCAGATTCATGTTTTCTTACCTCAGTTGGTATGGCTGGATCTTTGTTACACCTTCTGGGGCATCTAGGACTTCTGTGGATGATAGTAAATTATGCATATGTAAATTACACAAATTTGTAAAGATGTCAAAGAAAACATACATATATTTAAGCAAACATAACTGTTGTGGTGGAAAAAAATAAATAAACTGCCACTGTAATCTAGTTGCATGCATGCCCTTGTGTAATAAAAAGGTCAGCAAAAGGGACCACTGAAGACTTTAGGTGACATAGAATATTGATACTCTCAGAAGCTGGGGACTATTCTTCCGCAATGTATCAATGTTCTGCAGAACAGGGGAGAAGCAAGTAATCAGCTTCTACTTTACAGGTATGTGCTTGAATAAGATGTTTGACTTTTGTGACAAGGCCTCTTAAAGTAGGAATTCTGTGATTTGGCCTTCCCTAGGCAGCCTCACTGACAAATTATGAAGCACTGGATGGGATCAAGGCATCAACTCCCTAGCTGATACTAGTACAGTATAGTGTCAAGGTTCTTGAAAAACCCCAGAAAAAAAATGTTTGCAACGTATTGTAGTAGCAGTAAAATCTATTTAACTCCACAACAGGTACAGTTGAGGTCAACATACAATACAATAATTATATATGACAATAGCTAGGGAGGAGACAGACACTTCATAAAGGCAGTTTGTCTCAACTTGGAGCATTTTTCCCTGCATTCCTCTTGCTGTTGCAGAGACAAGCTGCTGTTATGAAGCATCTGTCTCCTTCCTGGCTGTTGTCAGATCTGCCATGACAGTAAGGGAAGGGGTGCATGCCGGTGTCTTGCCGAGAAAGTTTCCTCGGCGGATAAGGACCCCCCCTGTACTGCGCAGGCGCAGCGCCTGCGCAGTACGAACCACTGTCAGCCGCCGAAGATAGCCGAAGCTCAAACTCTTCAATCAGCTGTACACGGCGCCTGCGCCCTAGGTCCAGGTTCCTTCCCCACCATCCAAGTGGACCTAGAGGGGGAATCAAAAAGAGCCGAGCGAAGCGAGGCCGTGCCCGAAGAGCGGCGAGCGAAGCGAGCCCGCGAGGGGCCCTCTTACAGGCGCCGTGTACAGCTGATTTTCAGCTATTCACCTTCGGCTATTTCCGCCAGATCCTACTGCGCAGGCCCTTATCCGCCGAGCGGAACTTTCTCGGCAGAACACCGGATCTCAAAGTTAGCGCATAAGCACCTAGCAACATGGGACAAAAGTACTACATGTTCTTTGTGCCATAGATGACAGGACAGTAAAAAAAAAAATATGATAGATCTTTAAGGGTAAACCCCCTTCAGCTGGTATCTTGAACTCCAATATCAAAACAATTAGGTAAAAACAAACAGTATAATGTATGAATCAGCAAAAAACATCTGCAGTCAACCAGTATATTCCTGACACATCATTAAAATAAAAGCCATTTTTCCTTAAAGTATGAACAGTTATAATCTCTGGACAGCAGTACTTGTAGGTTTGGATTCTCTGAAGCTTTTAGCATAAATCCTATAAAAGTGACAGTGAAAATGCTTTAATCTTCCATGTGTTATTATAATAAGAACATGTTTTAACAATTTTAATATATACATAACATTGATATATCAAGAACATGAATGTCAACAAAGTTTAAACGGGTAGGACAACTTTCATATTTAATGGATGGATTTTAGAAGTTTTGTACACACACTCTGATGGGGCCACTTCGATGGGCTTAAATGAGGACATGCGTGCCAAAGGACAAAAAGATAAGACTATTCCAAATCTCAGTATTTACATGCTAATAAAAATTAGATTATGACAAGTGCATATACTGTATTATTCCTGCACCGGAGAATGAAAATAAAAGCATGAAGGCTCTCCTCGTGTAAGCGTTACCTAAAGCCATTTTTTTTAGTTGTCACCTAAACAGGAATAGAGGGAAAAACTTCCAATTGGGAGACTTGTTGATGGGACAACTCAGAGGGACTTGCTTAATTTTGGAGAGAGTTCCTATTGCTTTACATTACTTCTAATGGACCGGAAGTGAAGAGAAATCCCCCATAGAAACCAAAGGCTAAAGGATAAAAAAAAAAAAAAAAAAAAAAACACACCACAAAAGGAAACTGGGCATTGCCTGCAGCCACCTGAAGGTCAGAATGTCTGAGTATCTGCCTGGTATAACACAAAGCCAGGTAGTAGCCTTGCAAACTAACAAAGGACTCATAATGCTGAAACAATAAGACGAACTCACAGATCTAGTAGGGTGTGCCATGACTGGTAAGCTTGAATGCTGGTCTGTCTGGGCCACCTAGAAATGGTAAAACAAGAAGCCGATGTACCCTTATGGGCACCTCCTGCATTAAAAAGGGAAATCACTGCTTCCTGAAGAAGCAGTGGATGGGACACAGACTCTCCCAGCCCAAACCATTGTGTAATGGAGGGAAATTTTCTGTTGGTAAACTGGAGCTAGGCAGGAGGACTGGAAAACAATGTCCTGACCGAGGCGATACTACCTTAGGGAAAAAAAGTCCTGGACCTCAAGCCCACCTTGTCCCTAGGCAACACCAGTGTTCTTTGCAGAACAAGGCTGCTGGTCAAAATAGACTGGCCAGATACCTGGCCCTTGAAAGTGTAGAGAACAGAACATTGGTCCAGCCCCAGCTGCAGGAAGGGAGGATCCATCCCAAGGAGAAACATTTAAGCTGTAGCACAGATACTCACACAAAATGAAGACATGAAGCATGCCTTCCATGTCTGATGATAGATGGGGAAAAAAAAAAAAAAAAAAAGGAATAGCCACTAATCCAACAGAGCCCAGATTGCATGACTTTCCAGCAGGATGTTCCAACACTGCAAGTTCCCTGCATTGACAGGGAGACCAAGACTCCTTTCTGGACCAACAGACTGGCATCCTTTTTGAGGATCTTCAGGAACATGAGAATGAAGGAAGGAATTCCTGAGCCAGCAGGCCTGAACAACCTGGCTCACAGTGCCAGAGAAACATAAGAGCCTCCAGGTAGACATCAGTGATGTTCACAGAAGTCAGAAAGTCTTCCTGGTGAAGGGAGATAATAAATAAATAAAGACATTCTGAACTTGAGATACATGATGTGGTGGATACCCCCTTTTGTGTATAGCAAGAGTGAACAAGATAGAGGAAAACCTTTAAAGCCATTCTGCCATAGGAATTGGGGCACTGATACTGTGATCAAAAAGACCCAAGAGGGCATGATGGGAGATCTGCTAATTTGTATGTCGATACAGGAAATTTGAAGGTGAGAGATCAAGGGTGGGATGTAAGGGACAAAAATCCAGATTGTAACATTTGGATATCACCTCCTACGCCCAGGAGACGTCTTATACGCGTACACACAATCGCACATTCCGACAACAAAATCCATGTTTTTTTTCCAGCGGATGTTGGCTCAAACTTGTCTTGCATACACACAGTCACACACATCTTGTCGGAAATTCTGAACGTCAAGAACGCGGTGATGTACAACACATACGACGAGCCAAGAAAAATGAAGTTCAATAGCCAGTGCGGCTCTTCTGCTTGATTCTGAGCATGCGCGGAATTGTGTACACACGATCAGAATTTCCAACAACAGATTTTGTTGTCGGAAAATTAGATGTCCAGATCTCAAATTTTGTTTGTCGGAAATTCCGATGGAGCCTACACACGGTCGGAATTTCTGACAACATGCTCCCATCGAACATTTCCGGTCGGAAAATCCAACCGTGTGTACGCGGCATAAGGGTGTTCCCACTCTGGAAAAAAGGGGACATACCTGCATGGGTGTCTTCAATATGCTTGTTTGCCAATATACTGGAAGCCAGGACTTTGCACAAAATAGCTGACACAGGTGGGTAAGTTTGTTAAAGAATCTATAGATTTTACTTGTCCAATTTCAGTTACTGTACATGACAAGAGTCCTTTCCCTTTATTGGAAGGTATATTCCTTATTTTGTGGAGGATCAATTGCACTCAGAGCCAATCTAGTTTTCACAGAGGATGTTCTCCTGTATACACTGTGGTGGTTATAGGGGGGTCTCAAATAGCTCTTTTTTTGTTTTTTATTGTTGTCATTTGTAGTTGTTGTTGCCATCTGTGTTCCAATTGGGCATATTAAAGCTGAATTTTAGGTACGAATATGCTTCCACACGGATCCGTAGGTATAGGACAAGCATGCTTACAAGTGTCTGAAACATATTGCGGTAAGGACACCTGCACCCATCCCAAGATTTAACCCTTGGCAGAATATGCAAAATAATTTTTAGGCATTACTTGGTGCTCTGCACCCATTAACACCATGTCCGTTGGACTGTATTGCTCAACATAGGCCCAATGCAATGACAAGCTGATACCCACTGCTTCCAATAAATCTAGGTCACACCAACAATCTGCGTTGATGTGCTCTGGGAGAAAACTGAACATACTGCATTTAAACACAGCCCAATACGCTGCAATGCACTACAATGTGTCACAGTACATTGCAGAGCGTATTAAGAAAACAAAGTATTTTGGCTTCTGCTGTGCAAAAAACCCTGCATTATTGCAACAGGTTAAGAGAAGTAAATTTCAACACATGTCAACTCAAGTGCATTTATCGCATGTCAGCAAACACCAAAGTCAACGCACATAGCTTTAGGCTGGCCATAGATGGCTTTATTCTGAGACAATTCCAGTCCTGCAATCACCACCCGACTCAACAAAAGCCAGTTAAAACTTGACTGAGCCAGGTTTACAATGATCCACCGAACAGTGACTGCATCATATTAGATGCATTCACCGTTTGCCAGCGCCACTTTATTCAGGAAGCCACAGGTGCCCTGGCTGCCTGAATACAAGCAATGCAGGATTGCTGAATACCTGCAATGGATCTTCCTCCATCCACATCGTTACTGTAGATGGGGGAATCAACTGATTTTCTCTCTCCATCAGCTTGTGGGCTGAAGGAGAGAAAATTGTGACATGTATGGCTACATTATGTCTTTACAGTGTAGCACTCGTGTTTGGACTTTTACTAGGAATCCAAATCCCTAAAATTATTAGATTTTGAGCTGGCAGCTGTTTCAGATAACAGGCACCTGGAGGTGTGCCCTAAGAGCCAGAAATTCTGTGGTGTTCTATAACCAAGAAACTGCACTACATGGTCATACTGTCCATGGTGGCCCACCTCTTTCATTCATTGGATTTCAGTTTTTTTCAATCTTGAAGGATTAGCATCACATGTGGGTCTATGGCAGACTGTAAAAAATGCAGTCTGCCTAGAAATGCCTACTACTCCAGACTGACTTCCATCCATCAAAGCTTGCATCAACTTTGGGGGCTTTTTAAAGTGGTCGTAAAAAGCACAAGGTTTTTTTAATCTTCATGCATTCCTCTCCTGGGACTTGCACTGCTGATTGGCTTATGGCAGCAGCAGGAGCCACTGGCTCCCCCTGCTGTCAATCACAGCTAGTGAGCCAATCAGGAGACGGAGGGGGTGGGGTGGGGCCGAGCTGCGGCTCTGTGTGAATGGACACACAGAGCTGCGGCTCGGGAGTGCACCTGCTTGGGTGCTCCCCATAGTAAGCTGCTTGCTGTTGGGGCACCCAGCAGGAGGGAGGAGCAAGGAGCGCCAGTGTGGGACTCGAGAAGAGGAGGATCCGGTCTGCTCTGTGCAAAATCATTACACAGGGCAGGCAATTATGACATGTTTGTTATTTAAAAAAAAAAAAAAAAAAAAAAAACAAGGCTTTAATATTGCTTTAAAGTACCACCGATGCAGAGTGCTGTAATGTTTTCAGGAAGCTACAGCATCTCACAAAAGTGAGTACA